>NC_134569.1:62092776-62257776 GCF_050947875.1 Dermacentor variabilis | reverse complement strand
GGAGCTTTTACATAAAAAAGGCTGGTAAGGCCACAGCACGTGCACGGGCGCTCCGCACTTAAACGCCGCAAAAGAGAGATCTACCAGTAGCGGCCGGCTGCAAGCGCTCGAAGTCCCAAGTGTATAGCTCAGCCGGTGGAAGCGCGAATCGTTGTAGGCAACTAGAGAAAAATTGTAGGGTCTAGAAAGTGGATGTATAACAGAAAACAAAATGAAAGAGCAGAAGAAGCAGCCACTGCTCATGGTGACACGGCGCTGAAGGCAGTATCGCATACGGGTGTATTTTCTCAAATGCTTTGCTACAATTTTTTTTTTTTTGGTATACGGAAGTACGGAAGCAAGCGCGAGGTGCGGCGAATATTTCTAGCCTCGGCTGTCAGCACGAATGTCCCTGAAAGAAAGGGAGATCGCAACTGCCGCAGTGTAGGTAGGACGCGATACCAAAGCGCGTTCAACGCACTGCGTTACTTCGCTGAGGTCAGGGTCAAGGTCACGCAGGGCATCGACCGCTGCTGATGCCATTTCCTTTCTTCCCATCTGCACTGGGCGTGTCGCGATATCCACACGGGAATGATTTGGGCGCTGGTTAAAACGGAAAGGGGATGATAGATTCAAAAGGCGCTTGGAATTACTGCGCGAAGTTGGATAAAGTTTAATGTACGCTGGATCAAGAGCCTGGAGAAAGGGCTTCTTCTGGTAGCCCCACTTCATGCAGTAGGCTTCTCACTTATTTTTTGTGGTTGCCCCACTTCAAGGCGTAGACTACTCACTTTCCCTTCACGCGGTTTTACGTCCCACGTTGGGCTTTATTGCCTGAACACGATGGCACTTTATTCGCCGGCATTCCAAGTTACCTTTCTAATTACTTAATTACGTTATTGCTATTATAACAGCGTTTCAATATCACTGTTGATATTGGTGGTGTGACCGAATCCCACCGGGTCGGGACGGAACATGGTGAAAGAAAACTAAGCACCGTTTTAGTATCACTGTTCTAAAAGGCATGTCATTTGCAATACTTTGTTTGACGTACCCATTCGATTATTATTATTATTATTATTATTATTATTTGACACTGTGACACATTTGATGCCTTAAATATATATTGTACCAGCTTCTTAAATTTAACAGAGAAACAATAAGGTTGAGTTGAATATCAAAAGACAAAGGCAAGCTCTTAAACGAGGTTAGCACTCCTACTGCACGGTCACTCGACTTTTGTTTTTACGCCCTATCAAAAATACTCATACGCCCACTATCCAAAAATTCTATATGCACATATGGGGATCACATATATAAACCAGTATGTTCCAATAAATCATATGGCACAGCTTACGAAATAAACATACCTTATGCGCCATAACTCACACATACAACTTCTAAACGTATTTTTCCATTATTTTCCAGGGCATCAAGTGTGGCTTCATGGTTTACATTATCATAGGCGCTTTTCACATCGAGGAAAAGTGCAACCGATATACGCTTGTGGTGTTTTTTCTTGTTGTACAGACGTGACAAGGTCGATGACCTTGTCAATAGAGGAACGGCCTCTTCTAAACGCAGCCATGGCCTCGGTGGATTCGGAGCTATCTATTCAAAAGATCCTTCTGTGCGCGCAGTGCAGATGGCCGAACCGCTGACCATTACACTTGCCGTGGCGTCCCTCAGGGTGGGGTTCTTAGCCCCACTTTGTTCAACCTTGCAAACCTTGGACTTGCCGACGTTCTACTACATACAGTAAACATTTCCATATATGCTAACGACATATGCATATGGGCCTTGGCAGTTACAAGTCTCCAGGTGCGTGCACGGCCCCAAAAAGCAGTGACCCTAACATCATCGTACCTGCATGCTCAAGGCCTCAGCATTTCGACCGAGAAGTGCGCCTTAGTCGGTTTTACCCACAAGCCCATGACCTGGTACCTCATTTCTATTGACCACCAACCAATTTCCTACGCAAAAACTCTCCGATTCCTAGGCGTTGTTATCGACAGAGACCTTTCATGGAACCCCCACATCTCAAACTTGAAGAAAATGCTTATGTCTATCTCCCGTATAATAAGGTTTCATGTCGGTAAAACGTGGGGCACATCCGTGGCATCTATGCTTCAACTATACAGGACGTTCTTCCTAGGATACTTGCGATATAGCACACCAGTGCTGTCTAATGCTAACAAAACTAACATCCATGTCCTACAGAGCATTCAAGACCAAGCCCTTCGAATATGTCTGGGGCTACCTCGAAATGCTTCAACCGTGTCAACAATTGCCACCGCGAGAGACCACCCGATAATGACCTATATAGCTATCGACGCACTCCGGGCGCATGTTCGCCATATATCCAGAGTCCCTGACCGCCATCTCGCTCGCTTGCCTGAGAAAAGACCCAAGGCAGCGTTCTCCAGATCAATTGCCGCTAACCGGCACTCTTTGTCTTTGAGGCACTCACCCGCAACAAGAACGTCATCCCCTATGTGGTGCTTGAAAAATCCTCCTGTGTACCTTGCTGTTCCAGGAATAGTGAAGAAAGCTAGCCTGACCACCGCGGCTGTCAAGCAGATCACATTGGAACTTTTGCATTGTTCATGCGCTAACCGAATGTATGTTTACACGGATGGTTTCGTCTCGGCAATTTCTACGGGCGCCATTGTTCTACCATCTCAATCGGTCGTCATCAAGTTTAAGACTTCACTCATAACGACATCTACAGGTTCCGAACTGGCCGCTCTTCGCGCTGCTGTCGAATACATTGAAAGAGAACCGCCCAACAAATGGGTAATATTTTGTTATTCGAAAGCAGCCCTCCAGAGCTTGCGAAGTTTACGACAAGGCAATTATGAACAGCTGGTGTCACAAATCAACGAAACCTGTCATTGCGCTTCTGAACGAGGACATATCATATTTCAGTGACTGCCGGGACATTGTGGCGTCGTTGGTAATCACCTCGCCGATGACGCTGCCCGACGTGCCCAGGCTGGCGCACCAACACACCTTATACCTTTATCGAGAGTCGACGCTGCAAGAGAGCTTCGCAGTCTCGCTCGTACCATCAAGTTAAGTTACTGGCATACACCACAGAACTCTAAGTGTCGTTTATACAGCCTCAAACCATCACTGAAACTTAAATTACCAGCGAACCTTTCACGACGTGACGCAACACTGCTGTGTCGGCTGTGGGTAAGAGTAGCATTCACCAACTCCTACAGCTATCGTATTGGAATGGCGGATTCACCAATGTGCGCTAAGTGCAAGTGTGAAGAGACCATCAGTCATCTTCTGTGCCACTGTTCTCGCTTCGATAATCAACGTGACACTCTCCAGTGTGCCTTGAATAGACTGGATGACAGGCCATTTACGGAAGCGAAGATCTTGGGAGCCTGGCCTCACAGTTCATTAGCCCAGAAAGCAGTTCGAGCGCTTTTAAACTACCTGAAGGCAACAGACTTGAGTGCCCGACTACAGACATCCTACACCGAAGTTCTCTCTCTTTCACTCTCCATTCCCCTCCCCACGTGTAGGGTAGCAAACTGGACTCAGTCTGGTTAACCTCCCTGCCTTTCCTTCTTCCTCGCTCTCTCTCTCTCTCTCTCTTCTAAACGTATGAAGATCGCATATGCAAAACCCGTACGTTCACATGTATCGTAAGGGACATACCCTTTAGGATATATTATACGGACATATGTTCCTATGTAGAATACATGAGAACATACGAATTTTCTATTGTGTCGCTGTACGTTCAAATGCCACATGGTGGGATAATTGGACGCGGGGCTAGTCGTTCTTTCTTTTCTTTTTTTTTTTTTTGATAGCGCAGTTAAGGTGGGGGGGGGGGGGCTGAGGGCATGCACTTATCCAGATGTTGTGGCATCAGTGGCTGATATCATCATCGCCATTTTCTATCCACTATCTTATCTCGGCAGAAATTGTCAGACAAAAAAGAAAAGAACTCATTCGTCCACATTCAGCACCTTATTCCGGGTGCTAGACGCATGAGTCGTCAGGCCGTCCTCGCGCTGGGTGAAACCCAGTACCTTGCAGACGTCCCTTGCGTGTGCACGGAAGCTGCGTCACTCACACACGCTTACGCGAACAAAGTTTGCCACGAGCCAAGAGGCAGGAAACGGGCGTCACCGGTTAGTTTTACCGCTCGGTTGCAGCCCTATATTTTCTTTCTTTCTTTCTTTCTTTCTTTCTTTCTTTCTTTCTTCCTTTCTTTCTTTCTTTCTTTCTTTCTTTCTTTCTTTCTTTCTTTCTTTCTTTCTTTCTTCTTTATTTTCGTGGGTGTTTGTTTTAAACTCTGCTCTTATGGAGGCATCGACGTCTCTTTCAACAGCCACCCACGAAGGGGTCCGTCAATATTTAATGCCGCTTCATGGTGGCGCGCCTCAGTGACGCAGTGTGCAGAAAAACATTCGCGGGTCCCTCGAGGGAAAAATACGGATCCTCCCTCAATGCAAGCGCGACAGGATCAGTGTGTGCTGCAGTAGACGAGTTGATCCGACTATTTATGAAGTTGCCCGGACAAGGCATCCAGGTGATAGCTTTTCCAACGATGAAACGAAATAAACCGTGAGTCTCACTTAGTTGATGAGTGATTCACGATTATACGATGGCATTGCTGCAATGACACAGCGTAACTAAGTATTATTTACTTCGTCTACGCGAACACGTCGAAAGAAACTGCGGTGCATTCACTGGTTAGCAGTATTTCAGTGCAAGTCAGCCGTGCGTTTCGATTTAGCGATTAACGCTTTATAATTAAATTGAAACATTACTGCACGACATGCCAAAACTAAATATTCTTGAGTTCGTCTAAGCTCAGCACGATTCAGAACACTTACTGGTGTTCTAGTTTCCACGAAAAACAAAAGAAAGCAGAATAATTTTGCAACAACATTATAGCACGAGGTAAAAGAACTGTCGCTATAAAGTCAAAGAAAGCGCAAGTGAATAACATGCAGCTTACGGGTTGAACATTAAAATAAGAATTGACCGTATAGGACTTATCTTTTTACTTTTTACTGACGAAATTTGAAAGCAATACCTATTTTTGGCTTTGCTAAATAGAGATGTATTTGTTACAAGCATTCTATTCAGTAGTTAACCGAAAATAGTGCCGTTCTTCGAAGGTCCAAACAATTTTACGTCTCCAGAAGAACGGCTACTCGTCGGTCAAAACTGGTCAGAACTGCAAGGCGTTGGGTCCCAAAGAAACAGATATATTTTACAAGCCCTTCCTAGTGACAAAAAAAAAAACTTAACGTAGACGGAAATATACCGCATTTGCGAGTAAATAACGAGCCCACGAATAACGCGAAGGGAGATTCTCGGTCTCAAAAAAAAAAAAAAAAAAAAGGAAACAAAGAATATTACGCTTACACGCGTCACGAACCATAACATAACGCGAGGCGCGTTCTGAGGCTGGAAATATATAAAATAAGAATTTGCTTCATATTCCTGCAAGCACGGCACGCAACATATGATCCACGTTCGCTCCGGGTTATGCGTCTCTACACATTGGCGTGTTTCAGGTCACAAATAGAAAGCATCCATTTCCTTCCTGTGCGTTTATCTGCAAGTCGCAAGATAGATAGATAGATAGATAGATAGATAGATAGATAGATAGATAGATAGATAGATAGATAGATAGATAGATAGATAGATAGATAGATAGATAGATAGATAGATAGATAGATAGATAGATAGATAGATAGATAGATAGATAGATAGATAGATAGATAGATAGATAGGCTTAGGCTTAGGCTTAAGCTGCGCAACCCAAAGTTGAGAAACCGAGATCGAAGTGCATGTGCTGAATTAAAAATAGGTTCTGGAAATTTGCGTGCCACAACCGCGATCTGATTATGAGGCCCGCCGTGGTTGGGAGTTCCGGATTCATGTTGACCATTTCACGAGCACCCAATGCGCGTTACAGGAGCGTTCTTGCATTCCACTCGCGGACGTACTCTCAGCTTCTCCAACTAGTTTCGACACTTAGGCGCATGCGTCCATCTTTCTTTACCATAATCGTGTCCGCGAGGAATAAAGCGGGGAAAAAAAGAAAAGCGCGCACGCACACGTACACGCACACACACGTACACGCACACACACACACACACACACACACACACACACGCACACACGCGGATTTGCGCCGCGCGTGTTCTCAAACAAAGGGCGTTGGCGACATGCGCGGGCGTCAACAGAGCAGGCTCGCTCTTGGACTTGACGACCACAGCGACAACGACGGCGACAGCAGCGGGTCCCGCGCTTTGACAAAGCAAGGGACGTGCCCTTCTCCGACGCAGTTAGGCGCTGTCGTTTTAGCTCGTAAAAAAAGGAGGCGGTGCGGCTTTGGCGAGCCGCCGACGCTGCCTCGTACACATCTCGCGAGGAGGTGTATATATATACGTGCGTGCGCGTTGTCTACTGCTGCTGCTGGACGGATGCATGCCGCGGAGCTCGCTCTGTGAATTATGGTCTGGGAACGTGGACTTGCTTGTGGACGAGGAACGGTAAAAGGGGAAAAAAAAAAGAAAAGAAAGGAAACTCGAGCACGCGCGAGCGGCAACCTTTGGCGAACACGCATCTCTAGGCGATGAAAGAGTTAAGGAAATGGCACAATATGGCAGGTTTTGTGTTTAAAGGAAGAAAAAAAAGTATGTGATGAGTGTGGAGGCGGAGGAGAACATTGGAGAAAGGCATAGGTTTGAGAGGTACACGGTTATCTTAGAAGCCGGAAAGCCAAACCACACGAAGTCCGAACGCAAAAATCTTAGTTTTGTGGACCGTGTGCAAACATCGGAAACGTAGCGTCACCGCGAGTGTAGTGAGGCGGTTAGACACTGAGACATCAGGGAGCGTTTCACTCTTTGTCAAGCTGTATGCAAAGGACATCTTCCGCGTGCATTCGTGGCGTAAGCACTCCGTAACTGCGTGACGTCATTCTGCATCTGATTTAGTTTCTGATGTCATTCATATAAGAAAAAATGGACTAAAAGGTGTATTCGGTACGGAACTAAATTATATCTGCATGTTCTCCGCGTTTCTACAATACTCAGACGAAATATCCTGCCGAGAAACGCAGACCAATCTGACCAGCTACTATGGTTCTGTATGCGACATGCAGATTGTTAACCTTCGCTCTGTGGTAACTCTGGATGTGTAAGGGGGGGCCTACTCGTACGAAAGCGCTGATTTGCATGAAGGCGCCCCAAATCTGCGACCGCACATGCGTCATACTGTACTTGTCCGGATTTTCGTTTCGGACTCGTGCTGAGCTGCCCTGGGGAGGCATTCTGTAAGAGTCCACCTAGCGGATATGTCCATTTCATCTGTTGATGAAGTGCTAATTGGCTGTGGCGTCTCGCTGACGCGGATGCGCAACCCAGCCCAGGCAATCAGAACTTCAACAGCAGACGAAATGGACATATCCACTAGGTGGATCTCTTACAGAGACGTACAAAAGCAAAGTTCGCAATAGGGGGTCAGAAAATTTGGTTGTGGGAGTTCATAATGCTTTGTTTTTTTCTTTTTTAACCTAGGTAGGACATTAGGCAGTATAATAGCAAGAGCTTGGTGGCGCAACGCACCGCCCCGTTTCAAAGGGGACGCTTATAACATCCATCCATCCATCCATCCATCCATCCATCCATCCATCCATCCATCCATCCATTCATCCATCCATCCATCCATCCATCCATCCATCCATCCATCCATCCATCCATCCATCCATCCATCCATCCCCAGGACTGCTCGAGACGCCGCTTTATACTTGATTTCTCGGTATCTGGCCCTGTCGTCATCTCCCGATTCCCCATTGATCTCATTACCCTTAATACGCCGATGAGCCATCCCTACTTTAATAAAGTTTTGTAATCACCATCATATTTGATTTGCTCGAACCCACCTGCATAGCATAGTATGGCCACGGCCGCTGGACCTTTCTTTTTTATCCAGCGGCCGTGCTATGGCACGAGCAGCTGGATTGTATAGCAGAGCCTCGATTTCAACAAAATGCATAAATACGCTGACTTTATCGGGAATCGGGGATGTTAGCCTGGTGACAGGCATTGTATGTACTCTGATCTATTATGGCAAATGAGATGCAGACGCACAGACGCACGTACGCATACACAGTGTATTATGCGCGCACATACATACATACATACATACATACATACATACATACATACATACATACGTACATACATACATACATACATACATACATACATACATACATACATACATACATACATACATACATACATACATACATACATACATACATACATACATACATACATACATACATACATACATACATACATACATACATACATACATACATACATACATACATACATACATACATACTAACGAGACCATCCTTTCATACTGCCGTTAAAATTTCAGCGGCCGCTTCCTTACGCGCAACGCGTATGCACTATATTTCTCCATAGGACACAACACCGCCACGCAGGTCTGCATCACTCCATCTTTATTGCTCTGAACATTCCAAACACGGAAACCACCGCGTTTCCTTTAGATAAGCTGTTGTGTTCGCCAGCTGTACGCTCGGCTTGATTGTTGCATGCGCACTGTGAAACCATGGGCGAACGGCCCCAGCAACACAACTCCGTAATGTGACACACAACCTCTGCAGGGCAAATCGCGCTTAAGGGGACTTATGCAACGTACGCTCTCGTCAGCCAGTTGCCACACCCGAGTTTTATATCCCAGCGTTGGTTTGGCACTGGACGTGCACTAGGCAATATATATATATATATATATATATATATATATATATATATATATATATATATATATATATATATATATAATGTTACGGGAAGGAAGAAGCGTTCGTCTATTTACAGGTAGCTTTTAATGGCTGAGCCAACAAGCGTAGAGCATCGATCTTGCTAAAACACTTCTTCGTCGTCTCCAAGACCACCATCAGCGTCGTCTTCTTTCCACATTACCGACTGTGACATCACCCCCGTCGGAAAAAGCACCTGATTGGTGCGGCTCATCGGTCGAAGAAAGGTAAGGTTTGAGACGGCTGACGTGGATGATGTCAGAGAGGGGTGAAGGCACCGTGGCATTCAGCGGAGACACTTCATATGTGACAGGGGTCACCTGGCGAAGGATGCGGTAAGGGCCATAGTATCGCGAGAGTAATTTCTCGGAAAGACCAACATGCCGAGCTGGATACCATACTAGCACAAGAGCGCCTGGTTCGTAGTTCACGTCGTGATGGCGCTTGTCGTAACGGTACTTCTGGCGTGTCTGGGAAGCAGACAGACGAATGCGGGCAATCTGGCGTGCTTGGGTCGCTGTGGCTATTACATCCCGAGCGTACTCTGTCGGCGAGTCGAGCGTGGTCGAGAGGAGTGTCTCGAAAGGCAAAGTCGGCTCACGGCCGAAGAGGAGATAGAAGGGGGAATAGCCAGCTGTGTCGTGGCGCGAGGAATTGTAGGCGAACGTGACAAATGGTAGAGCAATGTCCCAGTCGCGGTGATCGGAGGAAACATACATTGCGAGCATGTCCGTTAATGTGCGGTTCAGGCGTTCGGTAAGACCGTTAGTTTGAGGATGGTAAGCGGTAGTAAGTTTATGTTTAGTAGCACATGATCGAAGTAGGTCGTCTATGACTTTGGCAAGAAAGTATCTGCCACGATCGGTGAGAAGTTGACGAGGTGCACCGTGGTGCAAGATAACGTCGTGAAGCAAGAAATCAGCGACGTCTGTAGCGCAGCTGGTCGGTAGGGCTCTAGTAATGGCATAGCGAGTTGTATAGTCCGTAGCGACGGCAATCCACCTATTTCCGTCCTCGAATATAGGGAATGGTCCAAGGAGATCAAGGCCAACGCGAAAAAAAGGGTCGGCCGGTATATCCAAAGGCTGCAGCAGTCCGGCAGGAGGCACAGCTGGTCTTTTTCGGCGTTGACACGACTCACACGCGGCAACATAGCGCCGGACGGAGCGGTTGAGACGCGGCCAGAAAAACCGTCGCCGAATTCGGTCATAGGTCCGCGTGACGCCAAGGTGTCCAGCGGTGGGAACGTCGTGCAGTTGCTGCAGTACAATCGTTTGCAGATGAGACGGAATGACGGTTAGGAGCTCGGGCCCATCGGGGTGCATGTTGCGGCGATTGGCGTTGAGCTAAAACTGCACCGATTCCGTAGCCACTGGCGTCAGTGCGGATTTCTGTCGGAGCGGAGGGGTCAAAATGGGCGAGAACAGGAGGTGTAGTAAGCAGCGTGATGAGCTGCGAGAAAGCAGACGCTTGTTCAGAGCCCCAATAGAAAGGAACGTCTTTCCTCAGGAGGTCAGTCAGGGGACGGGCAACATGGGCGAAATTTTCCACAAACCTGCGGAAGTAAGAGCAAAGGCCCATAAAGCTGCGAACATCTTTGGCACAAGTTGGTACAGGGAAATTCTGCACAGCATGAACTTTAGCGGGGTCGGGGCGAATGCCTGACGAATCGACAAGGTGTCCGAGCATAGTTATTTGGCGGTGACCGAAGTGGCACTTGGACGAGTTGAGCTGTAAGCCAGCGGTGCGAAAAACAGAAAGAACAGATGAAAGTCTTTCAAGATGTGTCGCAAAAGTTGAAGAGAAGACGATGACGTCATCCAAGTAGCACAAACAGATGGACCATTTCAAACCACGCAAGAGCATGTCCATCATCCGTTCAAAGGTCGCCGGGGCATTGCACAAGCCAAATGGCATTACTCGGAACTGATATAGGCCGTCGGGTGTGACGAATGCGGTCTTTTCACGGTCCATGTCATCCACGGCAATTTGCCAATATCCAGAGCGAAGGTCTATAGATGAAAAATAAGTGGCACCGTGGAGACAATCCAGAGCATCGTCAATGCGGGGAAGTGGATACACATCTTTCTTGGTGATCGTGTTTAGATGACGATAGTCAACGCAGAATCGCCAGCTGTTATCCTTCTTTTTGACGAGAACAACAGGGGACGCCCACGGACTGGAAGAGTGTTCAATAATCCCTTTGGCAAGCATCTTGTCAACCTCGCTCTGGATAACTTGTCGTTCAGAGGGCGACACCCGGTATGGGCGTCTGCGAACAGGTGCTGCATCGCCGGTATTTATCCGATGCGGCACGACCGTAGTTTGACGCAAAGGGCGATCGTTCAGATCGAAAATGTCGGAGTAGGACTCGAGGAGGCCACGGAGCTGTGCGGCTTGTTGGGTGGAGAGGTCCGGTGCAATCATCTTTGTAAAGTCATCGGTCGGGGCTGATGCAGAAGGCGCAGAATGAGCAGTGGTCGAAGACGGCGCAACAGATAGAGCAGAAATGTGGCACTCGTGCGTTGGTGACAACGTGGCAAGAGACATGCCTCGAGGAACTACTTGCGGGCACTGTCCGATATTTAGGATCGGAAGACATGTCTGATTGTCCGCAACAGAAACGATGGTGTGTGGGAAGGAGACATTGTGAGAAAGCAGGACTGACGTCGCGGGAGTGAGGACATAGTCTCCATCAGGTACAGGTGGGCTGGCTAAAACAGGGATGAAGGTTGCTGCAAGAGATGGCAGGCGTATAAAATCCGCGGAACAAAGCTGAGCTGGAGCTTGAGCAGGAAGGTCAATGGGAACAGGTAGGGGTAAGTCAAGTTGTACGACACCGGCAGAACAGTCAATCAGAGCAGAATGGGCGGACAAAAAGTCGAGTCCGAGGATCACATCGTGAGGGCAACGTTCAAGCACACTAAACAAAACGGACGTGTGGCGACCGGCGACACTGACACGAGCAGTACACATTCCAAGCACAGCCGGAGTTCCACCATCGGCGACCTGGAGCAGTCGAGTCGGAGCAGGGGTAAGTACCTTTTTCAAGCGCGTTCGAAGCTCCGCACTCATGATGGAAATTTGGGCTCCAGTGTCGATGAGTGCTGTAACGGGCAAACCATCCACGTCCACGTCCAGAAGGTTCCGATTAGTAGGCAGGGTCAGCAGAGGAATTTCAGGCCGGTGTTCTAGAGCAGCGTCACCTCCAGGAGCTGCCCCAGTTAGTTTCCCGTCGGAGAGCGGCGACGGTAAGCTGGGGATGGAGAGCGACGCAGCTGGGGCGAACGGGAGCGGCGACTATGTGGTGATGGCGATCGGCTGGTCGCGGTGGCTCGAGCGTTGTCAGGTGCGTCTTCAACCTCGGTGGAGAGTGATGGCGGGCGAGGATTCAGTGGGGAGCGGCGGTGTCGTTGGCAAGAGCATCGATCTTGCTAAAACACTTCTTCGTCGTCTCCAAGACCACCATCAGCGTCGTCTTCTTTCCACATTACCGACTGTGACAATATATATATATATAAAAGGGACTTCGCGACTTATCAGCATAGCCATCTGCTCACGCACAGCGACCAATATGGCACCGTCACTGTCTTCCCAGATGATGTTTAAATGGAAGGTATAAATGAAAGTTGCATGTACGGTGGGCTGTCGTTCACCTATTTGGTCGGCATCTCTTCCTGGATTTCTTATCCTGTTGTATTCTTCGCAAGACAAGCAGCGATTAACCCTTCACTTGTACGGCTCCGTATATTTTTGGGTGTCGCCACCCTATATAAGCAACAGTGTGCCCCACGCTTACCGCGGTATGTACATATACATGTGCGCCGCATGGGTTGAGACAGAAACGTGTACACGCTGCAAGTTGGCGAAGTTTCACTATGACGAAGGCTCACAGCTTGTCAAGCATCCCTCGTATAATGAATGCTCAGATAATATCGAGCCGGTTTCGTATTGGTGCTATGCTACACGGCACGAAAAAAAAAAAAAGCATAACGCGCATCTTTTGCGGAGAAAGACAATGAACTGAGCGCACTGTCTCAGTCTGTCTGCACGCCTTTCTCGAATAGGAATCAAGGGAGAAAGCCGGCAACTTCTATTCTTATTCAGTCTGCTGAACAAGAACCAGCTATAATGGGCGCTTGGGTTGAGTTTAAATGTGGCAGAACTGGAGCTGCACCGGTATGAGGCGGTAGAGAGAGAGAGAGAGAGAGAGAGAGAAGACAAGAAAGGCAACATTCAAAGATTGGCAGGCGCTTCTTTCTTATTAATGAGAACCGGTGGAATTCGTGTATCTCATGCCTCCCTTGGCTGCAGGCAATGCAAACAGGCGGCGCTCGACCCGCTTCTCGCAAAGTCTCGAAGTTCTGAAGACGAAAGTTAGAAAAAGAAAACGAAATGGAAACGCTTTCAAACGCTCTAATGTATAGCAGGCTGAGGGCAATGTAAGAATAAATTTAGTGAGGGTGACACTGACCTCTTGGCACGGTCAGTATCAATGCTAAATGAAAAAAAAATCGACAGAAGCACTTTAGAATGCTTACGTGCGGGAATGCGAAATCATTGTGCCGTTTGTAGACGTCGGAACGCCGCGAACACGTTCATGATGTGCACTCATGACGTGGCGCCACCTCCTCCCCATTGGCTGTCCCGTCCCGTGCCCAATGACGCACGCACGATGCACATTTTTAGTCAGGCAGGGCCGTAAAGCCGCCATGACGTCGGGGAAGCGTGCTTGTCTCGCACCGTGGAGCCCTGGATTCAATTTCCACCCAGACCCAAATTAACCAAATGTCTTTTTCAAAGCAATTAAATCAGTTTGTTTACAGAAACCTCTCTGTGAAACTTGAGGTCAACGCGAACATTTTATGCGTGCTTTTTACTCTTTGCGCCGTCGGCCATTTTTGGTGCCGTCTTTCGGTCGCGCCGACTACGGCGTATTTTCGCTCGATGGAGCATGTAATCCTTTCGCATTAAAAAAAAAAAAAAAAGAAGTGCCTATCGGAGCTCTTCGTGACCACGCACTTGCGCCGCTGCCACCATGGCGCCTTTCCAAGACTTGAATGAGCTGCGAGAGAGGGCGCTGCGCGGCAATACTTCATTAAGATCACTTTCTTCATTACGAGTTCGGTCACACTTCCCCCCATTCCAATAAAGAGGGGGTGCTCCTATTAACCAACGAAGTAATCAAGTATGAATGACTGAATGAATCAATCAGTATAACGAAAACAAATGATGAAGCTCTGCTATCCATATAACAAAATATATGAAATATTTAGAAGGTGTAAGAATAACCTACGCGAACATTTGCACGTGGAAATAGCATAACGTCCAAGTTTTCCTGACGTCTTAAAATTAGTGTACTTGGCGTTTCGTCTATGCTATAGAGAAACCAAAAGTCTTTCAGAAAACGCAAATATATTACACAAAAATTTAGAAAAAATTGCATTCCGTTTTAGAATATTAAAATTGCTTTGTTTTTCTTCAGCCACAATATCCACATTTATCAAGCGAAGCTGCTCTAAATGGTCATTCGTACTTCAATGGCATTATTGACAATTCACTAACGCCATCGAGTCAATGCCCATCTACTTCCAGTAGTCACTAGAAATGACCACGTCGAAGCCGTCAATCGCCATTCAGCCGGCTTGCTCAATGACCGCGGGAAGTGCACGCGGGACTGCTCGGGCACGTGGGCGAAAATCTGGCATGTAGCAGCAGCAGCCGTGTAGTAGTAGGAGCAGGAGGAGGAGAAAAAAAAAAGGCAACAGCAGGCAGCAACGACAGCAGCAGTGTTGCAACTACCACAGTAGTAGTAGCAGTAGTAGTAGTAGTAGTAGTAGTAGTAGTAGTAGTAGTAGTAGTAGTAGTAGTAGTAGTTGTTGTTGTTGTTGTTGTTGCTGTTGTAGCAGTAGTAGTAGTAGTAGTAGTAGTAGTAGTAGTAGTAGCTGTTGTTGTTGTTGTTGTTGTTGTTGTTGTTGTTGTTGTTGTTGTTGTTGTTGTTGTTGTTGTTGTTGTTGTTGTTGTTGTTGTTGTTGTTGTTGTTGTTGTTGTTGTTGTTGTTGTTGTTTTGTTGTCGTCGTCGTCGTCGTCGTTGTTGCTGCTGCAGAGTACAAACTGGACTCTGGACTTGTATAGCTTAAGAAGTCTAGCTGATTGACGTGCAGCTTTACATTATTAACTTGTGGACAATGAAGTGCAGAGACGTAATACATATATGTCAATGCACTTCCCCACAAAGCTCATAGAATAAGTTCTTGTGTTGAAATTTGGAAAAAAAGAAGGAAAGGAAAGAAGCGAGTTTATTGGTAGTTCATGGCGAAGAGCAGAGCTAAACACATGCAACATGCCTGAATACCCGCCGCGGTGGCTTAGCGGCTATGGTGTTAATTGCGATTCTAAATACGAGGTCGCAGGACCAAATCTTGGCCGCGCGACCGCGTTTCGATAGGGGCGAAATCCGAAAAACGTTCACGTCCGATGCATTGGGGGCACGTTAAGGATCCCTTGGTCAAAATTACTCGAGAGTCTTTCACTACGACGCGTCTCATAATCAAACCGCGGTTTTGGCACGTAAAACCTCAGAATCCAACATGCCTGAATCATGAAGATGCGTTCATGCATACTACGTTTAGGAACTCGAAATTGTATCGGCGCCCCACTGACACAAACACACACAAAAAAAAATGCAGCGTGTATTCTACGCACACAATAATGCAAAAAAAAAAAAAGTGACTGGCCTTTGGGCGAGTCACAAAGCTCCAAATCTGCAACTCGAGAACACGAAGCAAAATGCGCAATGATGTAACGCAGTGAAGCGACGCAGCGTATAACGCCGCAAAGGATGAACGCTTTGCGCAAGTTCACATTCATTTTGCACCGTCTAACGTTCCAATTTCATTTCAGCCCACGCGAGGATATGGATGGGAATACGGTTGCGCGCGGCGTGCGAATCGTTGACGCAATGCTGTCTGAGCTGCTGCCCCATATTGAAACCCCAGGACGCAAGAGCGGATATAACAACAAACGAATTCACGATTGCGGTGTTCCCATGCGCAATACTCGCAACGGTCCATCGACAGCGCATTGCTTCCGCCCTTTGCACGCGACGCACGAGGGGAGCACGCGTATCTGCCGGCCGCATATGCATGTTTTTCAAGAGGTTCGTTTCGAACGGAGAATCTGGGCCAAGAAAAGCGGTGCATGTTCGCGCAAGGAGCGGAGACGGTTGTGTATCCGCGTCCGTGGAGGCCCACCGAGTTGGGAGAGGGGCTCCAATGACTGGAAGCTTCCATTGTCTTTCTATACACCTGCGCCAGTGTCTTTCGACCTGTTTACCTTGATAAAAGACAACTCTATCTGGCAGCCCCCAAGAACCGTTCTTTTGTTCGGCCACTCGACGCGCGATATGATAGCATTCTCGCCGAGCTCCGTCTTCAAGAACAGCGAGGAAAAGCTGATTCTTCGCGTCAGCGATCGCCATCGAGGGCCTCTTCGAGGGGCTTCTTTCTTTCCTTCTTTTATTTTTTTTCTTTCGTTTCTGCTCCCTCCTTCTTTACGAGCACCGTTCTTGAGGTGCCTTTTGTCCCCCTTAGTCGAGCCAACGACACCGGACGCTTGCCGTCCGCGTACGAAGACGCCCCCGATCGAAGTTTTGGGCTTTACCGGCTGTGTGCTTGATCTGCGTGCATCGTGTTTCTCTTGTGGTGTTTCTGACGACTGCAAGTTTTTTTTTTACTCGGGTACAATCACTGCAGCGCCTCGCCGTGTGCTGAAAGGAGTACGCCATCGATGTGAACTGCATCAGTTCCTCTGCAGTGTGCGTTGGACTGCGGCTTCACGGTGAAACTGCACAGGTGAAACTGTGGCTGCTGACGCCGTATTTGTGGAAGCCTCTAGTTTGCTACGAGGGAAAAAACATATTTGGTACCTTCAACAGAACTTATTCCCTTACGGGATCCACGGCATGTTGACGAACCGGAACAGACGTCGGCGCTCGCTGTGACAGAAACTGTGCAAAAAGCTATGCTGGTGAGTACGCGCGCGCGATGTTTTGGTTCTGAACGTCCACGCATCGACATTGTAGAATGTCCGATGTGGCGGCGCTAAGGTGCGTTGGTATGAGGAGAGGGACGTAAATTAGAATAAATTATCGCCAGCACGCACCTCACTATGCTATTTGTTTTTGCATTCAAAAACCGGTCTGCGGTACAGCGATCATGTTGCATCATTTTTGAACCGGCCCTTTCACTTCCCTCCTCAAACATTGCAGATATATGGTACGCGTAGCAGTGGTAACCTGACCCCGAAGAATGCAGGTAATTAGGTTGGGAAACAAGGCGAGCACATTGTTGACATTGTTTCGTTGACCTTTAGTGCTCATGCATAGGCCTAACACCAGCAGCGGACTCAGTGGACGGGGCTGGCTGTATACGACACTAGGACGGAACAAAATGAAGAGAAGAGCGAAGTAGCAAGATGGACCAGAACTGATAGCAGGCCGACATTTACAATAATTTGCCCACAGTTCGTCTGCTTATACATTTGAGTGCAAGTATAAATAAATTCGGTTGTGTACGAATATGTGCGAAAATACAATGGAAGGGCACTCAATTGTCTGTCGACATCTGCACAGTTTCTATTTTATTCGCATAAGTCGAAGCTGTTTTCAGTAGAAGTGCGCACATCTACAAAGGGACTGTTTGTACGAAGCTGCACAACATACGTCGTGTTGTAATGCAGTACTTCTACCTGGGTGCAGCAAATTTCCGTAAGCAAGCTTTCCCACAGATCAAATCTGCCGCGATACCGTTATAGTAGCATGCACTGTTACAGCTGAGACACGCGTTGTTTTGAAAGCTGCGATGGCGAGGCTAACGGAGGGTGGCAGTAGTCTTGCACTCTGCCTTCATGTTGACACCTTAATTACGATTCCAGCACGAGGTGCACCGTCTTCGATTTAGGTCCAACGAAGTGCGTGGAGAAGCGCACTTGAGGGTTTTGCATGTCGTCAAAACGCTGTGCAGCGGGAGAGGCCGCGCAGAAAGCGGTGCGAGACACGTGCACGCAGTCGCCCCCCCCCCCCCTCCGCTGGCGGGGACGGGGGCGCCACGGAGGCACGGCGTCTCGCTAATGCGAGCCGGTCGCGATAAGACCGGAACAATGGGACCACGGCCGAGAGGGTACTGAGACTGACACACAATGCTGCGCCGCGCGGCCGGTGGAGGCGACCTGTCCAGGGAAGTGCATGCGGAGAAGCCCAGCGGCGCTGGGAATAATTGATTGGTCAAGTCGGCCAATCAGTCACTCAATTGCTTACTCAAACATGCCCCCTTTCGGAAGCCTACATGCGCGAATCATGCTTCAGCCAATAACTTATTGGCAGATAAGTAAACTTTCCTTGAATAAATTATTGATTGTAAGGTTAGGCGCGCAGTGTTCTCTGCGTTTTTTGTGGAGATTTGAGATTGATTGATTGATTGATTGATTGATTGATTGATTGATTGATTGATTGATTGATTGATTGATTGATTGATTGATTGATTGATTGATTGATTGATTGATTGATTGATTTCTCTAGGCAGGCTGCCAAGGGGAAAAAGTTGCTTCCTAGCCCGCGAGGGCGTTATGCTCTTGCGTGCGGCGTTTACCATGCGCTGACTCATTGGCGTTGCACCATTAGGCAGGCATCTGGCAAAAAAAAAAAGAGAAGAAGGAAATAAAAAATAAAGGAACTCACCCGATGGCGCTGTGAAAACCCGTCGGGCAGAAGAACAGGATGTATGATGCAAACTGACGTTCTCAGCGTGACACGTAGTACCTGGTCGAAAAGAAGACGGAACTGCAGCCATATGTGCATCATATCTGCTACGTGCATGTACTAACAGTCAGAAGGCAGGTGTGCTTGAAAGGGCGTAACTGAAACATTTAAAACTCACCTTCATAGCGTGCGCTTGGGAATTTTTTTCGCCTTGGTGCAGCCCAAGGTTCGTGGTAATATGCATGAACACAACACATTCCATGCACTAAGTACTATTCGAACATGCGTTCGCATTTGCAGTTCTGCCTCGGAGGATCGAAAATTGAAGTGAAATACTTTCAGTGCGCACTGTAGCGATGGAGCAATGACGTTGACTGCATTTTGAAGTTGTTTTATAGCTCTGTTTGCGTTGTTGGTGCTTCTGATGTACTTGATGTTCTGTTGTTTCTAATGGCATTATGTATGCGATGCACAAAGAAAAAAATTGAAGGCATAGCGTTGTCTAGCAGACCTGGTGACAGAGCACAAGGGCATATTCATTGTTGAACGTTCACAGTAGTACATATACATCTACGTAAGTCAACCATTGCCATTTGTTGGGCGTGTTGGTAAACTGACTTGGAAAGCATATTTAGCGCCAGCGAACAAGGACATAAGGGAGACCGGTTAATGACCGTCTACGGGAACATACTCTAAACGTGAGAAATAAGCAATACGGTCATCTGTCAACTCAGTGTCAGGAATGCGGCTGTGCGCCGGTGTATGGCTCCTGCCGGGTTGTAGCGAAGCACAAAGATAAAGATCTGCGAGAGATTATTGAGGCTCAGGCTATCTGTCGGAATAGTGAAACGTGTGTTAGTGCCCCTTCGGTTGACTTGTTAGAGACGGCTTTTTTGGATGGTTAAAATTTGGATGAGGTGGTGCCACTGCGCATGGGTTAAATAGGAGGGTGTTTCCTGAAAATAAAGCGGTTGAAGTTAGCGCATTGTGGTGTCGTCTTCCTTCTGTCCTGTTCGCTGGCGCTAAGTATGCTTTCCAAGTAAGTCAACCACATTGAGTCGTTAAAGCGCTCTTGTCACAGGGGAAACAATGCCTGCGCTATTAGGTGTCAGAGGGTAGCTTATTGTTTTGGTTCACTTGTGAGGCAATGGAGAGGGACAATCAGCTAAAGATCAGGGAAATACCCGGCCTCTTGTCATAAACGTGTTTGATTTAGGCAGTTGATGATTAAATTACAGGGTGTTTTATTGTTTAGATTATACAATTTTTTTTAAAAAGGTCACCTGTGATACATGGCATAGTTCTGGTCCTTGTGCTAGATTACGCAAAGAGGCAGACATTATTATGTATGCATTTGGTCATCAGTAGCGACGCGTCCACAGGTGCGCGCCAGACTCCAAAAAGCGGCCACACTAGCATCCAGCTATCTTCGAGCACGAGCTTTGGAGGTGTCCTCCCAGAAGCGCTCTACGGTCGCTTTCACCCGCAAAACAATGAGGCAATACGTTGTTAGAATTAATGGACAGCCTATTGCCTACGAGAAGACGCACCATTTTCTATAGTGATAATAGATCGAGACCTCTCATGGAGTCCTGACTTCTCTTACCTAATAAGGAAACTAGTGATGATAACAGACGTGTTCAGATTTTTTGCAGGAAAGTCATAGGGTGCCTCTGTGAGTGCAATGCTGCAAGTCTATAACGCACTGTTCCTGTGTCTGCTACGCTGCATCTTACCTGTACTAGGTGGGACTGGTAAGACCAACCTCCGAGCCTTTCAGTCTGTACAAGCTCAAGCTCTGCGAATTTGTCTTGGCCTTCCCAGGTGTGCATCAACGGCAGAAACAATAGCCATCGCGCATGACCACCCTATCAATACGTATATTCATGTCGACTCCTTAAGGGTGCACATCAGGCACTTTGCCCGACTTCCATCGCATCATCTCGCCTCCCTTCCTGCCGCTCGACCTAGTTCAGCGTTTAGCAGAATTATTGCCGCCAACCACGGAAGTTTACCGTCAAACTTCACACCTGCAGCACGACCATCTCTACCGCTGTGGTGCCTGCATCCACTCCAGGCCCTTCTTGTTATTCCCGGCATCAAAAAGAAAACGGAGGTTCGCCCTCAAACAAACCGTTCTGTCATGCCTACGTGAAAAACACAACGAGTGCACCCACGTTCACACGGACGGTTCTGCCTCCTCTAAAAGTTCAGCTGGAACAGTGGTACTTCCCGCTCAATCTGTCACTATCAAATTCAAGACGTCTCACGTTACATCATCGACGGCTGCAGAACTCGCAGCTATCCGCGCTGCTCTGCAGTTTATTGGTCCCAAATCACCACATTCATGGTCCATCTTTTGTGATTCAAAGGCAGCTCTCCAGTGTCTGCTGTCCCCTTTCAACTACGGACCAAATCTGCAATTAGTCGCAGACATCCGACTACTCCACCATTACGCAATCGACAAGGGACACAACATCATCTACCAGTGGATACCGGGTCGCTGCGGAATTTCGGGAAATGACAGTGCGGATGACGCTGCCCGATCGGCCCATGATGGTGCCCAGATTATACCCATACCGCTGTCAAGAACAGATGCAGCCACAAGTCTTCGCTTCCTCGCACGCAAGCTTACGCTAACTCTGTGGAACACCAGTGAATTCACGAACACACGTCTTCACAGAGTGGATCCAAGTTTGCAACTCCGTCTTCCACCAGGGTTGCCACGAGCGGAAGCAACACTTCTGTGCCGCCTATGGCTCGGCGTGGCATTCACGAACTCCTATTCCTTCCGCATTGGAATGGCCGACAGCCCTTGTTGCGTTTCGCCTGCGACACGTGGTTTTGCCGGCGCGACTGCGGCGGGGCGGCGGACATTTTGGCCCGATCGTCGTCGCCGCAACACTCATCGCCAGGTGTTTCCAGGCGCGACTGCGGCGATGCGACCGCCTAGGGATCATCCTCTCATTCCAGTCATTGTGCCCGAAACAGGCGATGCCAAAGCAGGGATCTCGTTCCAGTCATTATGCCCGAAACAGGCGATGCCAAAGCAGGGACCATCCTCTCATTACAGTCATTGTGTCCGACCGGCAGCGCCACGACAGGGTGCTACGAGATCGTGCTCGACATGGTGCTACGGCATCGCTACGACAGTGTGCGTCACCATTAGCCCATTGTACATTCACGTGCTCGTCTTTTGAGGGGTTCCTTCTTGCCCTCAACTGCGAGAGTATAAAAACAGCTGCCCCCGGACGCCAAAAGGAGGGCTCCGATTTCTTCTGCTGAGTGAAGTGCTCTCCCGTCTCTCTACTTCGGTCAAACCTGACCACCAACTCTTTGCGATGTTAAAATAAACAAGTTGTTTCGTTGTTACCAGTCGACTCATGCTTTGCCGGGACCTTCGGATGCTTCCAGTTGTACCCCAGGCCGCCAGGCCAACGCTACCCTTGGGGCTTGCGACCCAGGTACAACCACGGGCGTCAGCGCCGAGTTCCCAACAGATCGTACCAGCGGTGCGGTCCAAACATCTGGTTGCCAGCGGTGAGATCGCCTCCGACTCCAAACATCTGGTTGGCAGCGGTGAGATCGCCTCCGACTTCAAACAACTGTCTGCCAGCGGTGAGATCGCGACAACGGAGGCCAGCAGCGAAGAGATGCAGTTGACTGTATGCTGAGCAGCTCAACGACGATCCGGGAGCAGTGCAACGAGCCCTGTGTGATGACTGGTTGCCTGCAGCGGAACGACTGCGCGGAATTCCTGCCTGCGAGGTTTGGTGAGTGCGGGACTTTCTTCTTCTGAGCTTTGCCAGGCTTTTGTTAGTGTTAGAAACAGAGCTGGTAATTGTGGTTGTCGTTGCTGCCGGGTTAGTTTGCGGCAAGACAATAGTAAGCAGTAGAGAAAGCAGCATTCAGAGCAGCCATGGATTTGAAGTCGTTGCGCAAACCGAAATTGTTGGAGCTTGCAAGAGAGTTGGGTCTGGATGTCTCAGACAAACTAAGAAAACCGGAACTGATAAAGGCTATTCTTGAGTTAGAGGCTGAGGATGACGAGCTGTCGGAATGCCTTGAGACCATTGAAGAGAGAGAGACTGCAAAAAGACAGGAGCGCGAACTTAAAGAGCAAAAAGAAAAAGAAGAGCGTGAACGTAAAGAACAGAAAGAGCGAGAGCAACAAGAGCGTGACCGTCAACACGCTTTGGAAATGAAGCGTCTTGAGGTAGAGATGGAACGCGCTCGTAATGGAAGTCAGGCACACGGTGCAGGAGAACGAGTATTGTTCAAAATGACTGACCTGATGCGGCCGTTTAAGCTTGGAGAGGACATTGGTTTGTTCCTGGTTAACTTTGAGCGAACGTGCGAGAAGCAGGGGTTCTCTCGGGAAACGTGGCCACAGCGCTTGCTCACTTTGTTACCCGGCGAGGCGGCCGACGTAGTCGCTCGCTTGAATAGAGAGGAGGCAGAGGATTTCGACACAGTGAAATCGAGTCTTCTAAAAAAGTACCGGCTGTCTGCGGAGGCGTTCCGTCGGAAGTTTCGGGAAAATGAGAAAGGCAAAAGTGAGTCATATACAGAGTTTGCGTATAGGCTTATGTCGAACATGCAGGAGTGGCTCAAAGAAGAGAAAGCGTTTGGTAACCACGATAAAGTTCTGCAGTGTTTCGGGCTAGAACAGTTTTATAGTCGGTTACCGGAGAACGTGCGGTACTGGGTCTTGGATAGGCCAGACGTTTGTACGGTGGCTAGAGCCGCTGAGCTAGCCGAGGAGTTTGTGACGCGTCGAGCTCGCGGAGCTAAGGACGGTCAAAAGGGTGAATTTGGCTCGAAGTTTGAGAGGCCGAAGTTCACGCCCATGAGATTAAAGGGGGACACGCGTAGTGCGGATGCGAGCGAAAGCAGTCCGACCAAACGTAAAGAGACGGCGGCAGCCAAACGCAGAAAGCGGTTCGAGATGAGGCGAGCGGGCGTTTGTTATACGTGCCAGAAGCCGGGTCACTTTTCGGCGCAGTGTCCGGAAACAACACCAAAAGTTGTGTTTTTTTCATTAGGCAGCACTGACGAGAACATGAAGCTTCTCGAGCCTTACATGCGAGACCTCCTCGTGAATGGGAAAGAGTGCCGAGTGCTTCGCGATTCCGCAGCTACGATGGATGTAGTTCACCCGTCTTACGTAGAACCCCATATGTTCACGGGCGAGTGCGCGTGGATCAAGCAAGCCGTGGAAGCTCATAGCGTGTGTCTGCCAGTAGCAAAGGTGCTTATTGAAGGACCTTTCGGAGCGCTTGAGACAGAGGCGGCAGTGTCATCTATGCTGCCACCCCAGTACCCGTACCTATTTTCCAACAGGTCCGATCACCTCCTGCGCGAGAAGGGGCTTTTGTTTGGTGAAGCTAGTGTTCAGGCCTTAACCAGATCGAAGGTTCGGGAGCTCGCTGCAAAGGCGGTAGTTGCGGGGCCGACGTTATCAAACAACGAAAAAGGGTCAGAGGCGCAGCAAGCTGATATTCCGAGCACGCCCGAACTGAATAAACTTGAGTCTGTAACGTTAAAGGCGCCAGATACTGGAGAGGAAATGCCCGACACGGGAAAGTTAGAAGAGCTATCTACTGATTTGCTCATCGCGCCTACGTCAGACGGACTTGATAGGTTGCTAAAAGTCAGCCGGTCGGCTTTGATAGCCGAGCAAAAAAAGGATGGCAGCCTGGAAAACGTGCGCTGCAATGTCAAAGAAGGTATCGCCAGGAAAACTGCGCGTTTTGTGGAAAGGGGTGGAGTCCTGTACCGGAAGTATCTAGACCGCAGAGGAGTGGAGTTCGATCAGCTGGTCGTGCCTCAATGCTATCATCAGGATCTGTTGCGCTTGTCACATGGGGGTTCGTGGTCCGGACACCTAGGAGTTAAGAAAACTAAGGACCGTCTCTTGCAAGAGTACTATTGGCCAGGGTGTTTTCGGGACGCAGACCATTTCGTGAGGACATGTGACACTTGTCAGCGGGTGGGCAAACCAGGGGACAAATCAAGGGCGCCGTTGAAATTGGTACCTATCATAACGGAGCCTTTTAGACGGCTCGTTATTGATACTGTGGGACCTCTGCCGGTAACAGCCACGGGGTACAGACACATTTTGACTGTGATCTGCCCAGCGACAAAGTTCCCTGAAGCAGTGCCGCTTAAAGAACTCAGCTCAGTTGAGATAGTCAATGCACTACTGTCCATATTTGCGCGAGTTGGTTTTCCTGCGGAAATCCAATCAGATCAGGGCACAGTGTTTACTAGCGCTTTGACGACAACTTTTCTCGAAAGGTGTGGGGTAAAGCTGCTACACAGCTCAGTGTACCACCCTCAGTCGAATTCCGTTGAGAAGCTCCACTCCGTCATGAAGCGCGTGTTGAGAGCGTTGTGTTTTGAACATCGAACTGACTGGGAGCTGTGTCTGCCTGGGGTGATGTTTGCTTTAAGGACCGCGCCGCATGCGGCTACGGGGTTTTCGCCAGCTGAACTGGTGTACGGTCGCTCGCTTCGATCTCCGCTTCGCATGCTTCGAGAATCATGGGAAGGTAGGGGCGACGACCCAGTCGTGGTGGAGTACGTACTTAAGCTCCTCGAACGCTTAAGAAGGGCACAGGAGTTGTCAGGTGAAGCAATGACAAAGGCCCAGCAGAGGGCCAAGGTTTATTATGATCGGACAGCCAGGGCCCGTCGTTTTGAGGTTGGCGATGAGGTCATGATATTGCGCACATCGCTAAACAACAAACTAGACGTGCAGTGGGAGGGCCCAGCACGAATTGTTCAGAAACTGTCGGACGTTAACTACGTGGTAAGTCTGCCAGGAAAGCGGAAAGCACAGCAAGTTTACCACTGTAATCTGCTCAAACCTTATAGACAACGGGAAGCAGTGGTGTGCATGATGATAAACGTTCCTGAAGAGCTTCCAGTCGAGCTTCCGGGACTAGGCTCAGTGACGAACAGGGAAGACACCGGTCAAGTCATTAGTGACCTTATCAGTAAAGCACCGCTGTCGCCCGAGCAGAAAACCGAACTACACCAGCTATTACAAGAGTTTCAAGGTCTGTTCTCTGAGAGGCCTGGTAGGACTTCTGTACTTACTCATGATATAGAACTTACCTCCACAGAGCCAGTACGATCCAAGGCGTATCGGGTGTCACCCCGCCAGAGCGATATTATGGAGGCTGAGGTAAAGAAAATGCTACAGCTCGGTGTTATTGAGGCAGGTGAGAGTGATTATACCTCCCCTTTGATTTTAGTTGAGGTACCGGGCAAGGAACCTCGTCCTTGCGTCGACTACCGCAGGCTTAATTCCATCACTAAGGATCAAATTTATCCGATCCCTAACATCGAGGAGCGCCTTGAGAAAGTTAGTAGCGCTCAGTTTATTTCCACCCTAGATCTTGTCAGGGGTTATTGGCAGGTTCCACTTACAGAAGAGGCTAGTAGGTATGCGGCGTTCATTTCACCAATGGGAACATTCCGTCCTAAAGTGTTGAGTTTTGGTTTGAAGAACGCGCCATACTGTTTTTCAAGTCTCATGGATAAAGTGTTGCGGGGACAGCAAGAATTCGCTTTACCGTATCTAGACGACGTAGCGATATTCTCCGCATCCTGGTCTGAGCATATGGCACACTTGCGGGCAGTGCTAACCCGCCTGCGCGAAGCGGGCTTGACAGTCAAGGCTCCTAAGTGCCAGATAGCACAGGCCGAGGTTGTCTACCTCGGTCACGTGATTGGTCAGGGTCGTCGCCGCCCCTCTGAAATAAAAGTGGCCGCTGTGCGAGACTTTCCGCAACCGCGCACCAAGACCGATATTCGGTCGTTCTTGGGTGTCGCCGGCTACTATCAGAGGTACATCCCTAGGTACTCTGATATCGCGGCTCCCCTGACGGATGCTCTAAGAAAGACAGAGCCTCAAACAGTCGTCTGGGACGAGACCAAGGAAAGAGCTTTTAGCGCCCTAAAGAGTGCCCTAACAAGCCAGCCTGTGCTACGATCGCCAGACTATACAAAAGGGTTCATTGTTCAGTGCGATGCTAGTGAGCGAGGCATGGGCGTTGTACTGTGCCAACGGGAAAATGGAGAAGTAGAACACCCCGTCCTGTATGCTAGTCGTAAGCTGACCAGTCGTGAGCAGGCGTATAGCGCCACCGAGAAAGAGTGTGCATGTCTCGTGTGGGCCGTTCAGAAATTGTCATGCTATCTAGCCGGCTCGAGGTTTATCATTGAGACGGATCACTGCCCTCTCCAATGGCTGCAGACCATCTCTCCCAAAAATGGCCGCCTCCTGCGCTGGAGCCTCGCTTTACAACAATATTCCTTTGAGGTGCGTTACAAAAAGGGGAGTCTCAACGGTAACGCCGATGGCTTAAGTCGAAGCCCCTAACGTAGGAATCAGCCTCAAAATTGTTGGTTACTGATGTTTTTCTTCCTGAGGCAGGATTTTTTTTAACATATTGCTTTTGTTTAGTGTTTCAAAGTGATGATATGCTTTCTAGTGCAATTTTTCAATTTGTGGACGCGTTCTGAGTGATGCTAGACTACTGTAAGGAACTAGGCAGTGGTATAAAAAGGGGAAAGAGCCTGGCAGGGCTTAGTGAGGGTTGTGCCGTGCTTGCTGACTGAGCGGTTGAGTTTCAGCGTAGTTCTAACGCTTGCCGGGAACGAGAACAAAAATGTGAACTCTCCCGAAGTCACTTTGCAGTGTCCCGTGCGAACCTGAACGAGAGAACGAGGCCTTCTCTGTGCGCTGCGCTCAAGAAACGTCGAGGGACGCCCGACTTCGGTTATGAGCATCATCGAGCGACATCCCTCCGGACAGCGGATGCAGTCCCCTGTCCATCGGGATCTCCTTCCCCCGGCGGGGCGGTCTGTTGCGTTTCGCCTGCGACACGTGGTTTTGCCGGCGCGACTGCGGCGGGGCGGCGGACATTTTGGCCCGATCGTCGTCGCCGCAACACTCATCGCCAGGTGTTTCCAGGCGCGACTGCGGCGATGCGACCGCCTAGGGAGCATCCTCTCATTCCAGTCATTGTGCCCGAAACAGGCGATGCCAAAGCAGGGATCTCGTTCCAGTCATTATGCCCGAAACAGGCGATGCCAAAGCAGGGACCATCCTCTCATTACAGTCATTGTGTCCGACCGGCAGCGCCACGACAGGGTGCTACGAGATCGTGCTCGACATGGTGCTACGGCATCGCTACGACAGTGTGCGTCACCATTAGCCCATTGTACATTCACGTGCTCGTCTTTTGAGGGGTTCCTTCTTGCCCTCAACTGCGAGAGTATAAAAACAGCTGCCCCCGGACGCCAAAAGGAGGGCTCCGATTTCTTCTGCTGAGTGAAGTGCTCTCCCGTCTCTCTACTTCGGTCAAACCTGACCACCAACTCTTTGCGATGTTAAAATAAACAAGTTGTTTCGTTGTTACCAGTCGACTCATGCTTTGCCGGGACCTTCGGATGCTTCCAGTTGTACCCCAGGCCGCCAGGCCAACGCTACCCTTGGGGCTTGCGACCCAGGTACAACCACGGGCGTCAGCGCCGAGTTCCCAACAGATCGTACCAGCGGTGCGGTCCAAACACCCTGCTTCCGACACCTGCGGCTGCGAAGAGACGATCGCGCACCTCCTCTGTGACTGTCCACGTTACAATGTGCAAAGAAAAGTGCTCGTGACCGCTCTAGAAAAACTGGACAATCGCCAATTCACAGAAGAGAAAGTTCTATAGGACACTGGTCCAGACGGGTTTCGGCACTCAAGGCCTTAAGGGCTTTGCTGAAGTTCTTAAGGACATGTGAATTGTGCGACCGCCTTTGACTATTGTTGCGCGTAACATCGCGTTACTGTGTGCATTTTTCTTGTCTTCTTTCTCTCTTCCTTCTCCTTTTATTCCCTTTACCCCTTTCCCTAGCATAGGGTAGCCAGCCGGTATTTACACTGGCTAACCTCCCTGTCTTTCCTTCCCTTTTGTCTCTCTCTCTTGTGCGAAAAATCGAAATGCATAATTGGCTTATTAGCAAAAACATATAATTAGCTTCGCATTTAATTACTTTACGGCATATATCGAGAGAGAGAGATAGAGAGATTAAAGGCAGGGAGGTTAACCAGATATTACACTCCGGTTTGCTAACATACAGTGGGGCCGGGAGATAGGGGTTAGAAAGAGGAAAGAGAGGCAAGAGTTTAAAAAAATCACACACAGAGACACAGTTAGAGACGTTTACAAAGGCCAGTAGATCACAAGATCCGCAGTAGCACTTGCACGGCCTTCTTCTCTCACGATAGGTCCTGTCCATGGTGTCGAATTCCTTCTTCCGATAGTGGTCGGTCGTCCAGCTGGTTGCTTTTACCAAAGCCTATGCGTTCCGCATAGAGATGGCCGACACCGCAACCTGTGCGGCCATGAAGAATCGATTGGCCATATTTTGTGCGACTGCCCGCAGTACAATCCACAGAGTACAATCCATGGCATATATTGAAATTTCGAGCTGTACACGGGGTGTTCGGGAGGCATATCACCATGGAACGAATTTTCAAGATGGCACCAGTTCCGAGATATTCATTCCCAAAGTGAGGGAGGGAAAGAGATAAGAAGAAGGCAGGGAGGTTAACCAGAATCGCGTCCTGTTGGCTACCCTACACCGGGGGAATGGGAAAGGGGGAAAACAAAGATAACATGGAGAGAGAGGAGGGAAGGAAAGAAGGAAATTGCAGTGAGTTCGCTGACGTGTGTTGCCTTACAGAAATTGTGCGACGAAATACATGGTGGTTCTGAGTAAATTTCGTAGTTCCCTTCAATGCATCATATGGCGTTTTGTTAAAAGTAAGTGGATCGACAATGCTTGTTTACAGCAGGTTTGATGGCGCATAGCTCTAAACCCGTGCCGTTCTCAGAATTTCTTCAAAGAGGATATGCATTGCAACCTCGCCAGGTACAATTCGTAAATTGTAATAAGTGCCTAAAGTAATTAGTTAAAACTTAATTAGTGACTTTTGCTAATTAGTCAAGTATGCCTCTCGATTTCTCGTGCAAGTAAAGTTCGCCGTTTCGAGAAATCGAGCTCTAGAACTAAAATTATGCTGTCTGCCATGGCGATTTAAAAAAATATATATGTATAGTCTAAAATCAACACCCCGCATAATGATGACACCTTGCAATCATAATGGTGGATAGACTTATGCACCCGGAAGGACAACCAATTTTCTATCACGACAACTGTCAAAACCTTATTGATCTGTCACGATCTCTCCTCCTCTCCTCTCCCGAGGTATATAAGGCACGTAACAAACTTATATATACTGCACTTTGGAGGGAGCTCATCTGGATGTCTTTCCAGCAGATATCGCTCGGGATTGCACAAGTTTCTTTTTTTCTTTTAATGTACCATGGCGAATCTCCTATGATAGCGGGGAAGCTATAGCTTCGAAAGTTGTTGACCGAATAGCCATGACTGTGCAACTCCAGGGCATTGCGGTGGAACCAGTTACAACGTCTAAACTTATGTGTCATGAGGGTTGAAGGAGACAAGGTTTGTCCCCATACAAGTTGGTGTAACGCACTCTTAAAGTACACACAAAATACGCAATGATCTTAAATGTAATTTTCACACCTTTACAATATCTCTTCTGCGAGACGACCTCCTGTCGACATTTTACCAAACTGGCACACTCGCGATCTTTATTTCTAATATATTTTGCTCTTGTGTGATGGCATTACGGCAGCAGAAGTGCACATCAGGTAGAAGCAATATAATGTCGTCCTTTCTTTGACATCTGTCATTTTTCTCTTTTTTTCAGGTTTCGGTGTCAGTCGGCTATTTTGGGAACAGTGCTGAAGCTGCGAGCGTCCGCGGATGTATCGACGGCTTGAAGGGGACGCTGAGACGTCCGATTCGCAGCGAGATACTTAGGCAAAACTAAGAACAACAACACCACTAGTCAATAGCCAGCGTTCTTCCAATAAGAACAATGAGAAATTCCTGCGGCGAGTGAGAACACAGTGCGTTTAAAGACCAGAACCCCAGTTAACTAAATGGTAGATAACTGAAACTTTCTTCCTTTTTCATAAGCTACATCAGTTGACTAAACTACGCGACGACGAAGAGCTCTAGGCTTTAGCTCACTTCGAGAGCTATGATGAACGAACTTTTCACGACTCGTTTTCAAGGAGTGACGGCGTGACACTGCTAAAACTTCGCAAGCCTGCTAATCAAGTCTACCAGGAAAAAAGCTGCGCAGATCATCTGACCGTTCCTCGGAGCAAGACGTGAAGCTGAACGTAGGATACCATCGGTGAGCCAATTCTTTGCGGAGTGCACTCAAAATCCCAACTAAACCGCGACAGCTGATGCCATTAAGCCGGCAAGGAACGCGAGACAGGCGCTCGACGGTCTTTTCTTCGCGAAACCACCCCCGGGCCCTCCCGTGAAGAGCAGCACCACTGGACGTCACACGCAGAGGCGCCGAGAGTCACCGCCTCGCGCACAGGCGAGAAATTTACGCGGCTCTCCCTCAGGGACCGCGGAGGAATCGAGGCCGCGTGGCGAGCTCTTCGAGAGCAGCATCAGCGGCCGGCCGGTCTTCTTCGGTCGCGGTCCTGTCGCATAGCTGTCCCCGCACCGTCGGCGGCGCCTTTGGTGCCGTAGCCGAAAGGTAGAAGAAGAAGGAGGGAGATCGCCCCCCCGTTCGGGGCTCTCCTCCGCCACGGGAGCAGCAGCAGCAGCAGCGTAGAAGAGAGGAGGCGCCTGGCGACTCCGCCCTCCGGCAGCGGCAGCAGCAGCAGCAGGAGCAGAGGGTCCAGCAGCAGCAGCATCTGCGGCGTCGGCGGAGGCCGCGAGAGAGGGTGTCCCCGCGGCTGCGGTAGCGGAGAGCGGCGGCGCGCCGAACGAGCACTAGCCATGCCGCCGGCCTCCGCGCGGAGCGGGCAGCGCCGTTGCAGTTAGCCCCGCCGAGAGACCCATGGATTACGCGGTGCGCTGGTTCGCCGCTGCCTGGGCCGTGCTCTTCCTCGCCTTGCTCCTGCGCACGGCAACGTGAGTACCACCGCCGCACACGCACGCCCTGTCCTCTCTTGTTCGGCTCCGTTTAGTGCGCGTTGTTACAATTGCGGCCTCGCGTCGGGCGGCGCTCCTTCTCCCCGAAAAGTTGACCGCCTGTAGAACGTACCGGCTCGATGGTCCGTCACGCAATTATTTCACTCTCGGAAACGAGGGCAGTTGTTCGGTCTAACGGCCTGTTTGGAATAATCAGTTCCTTCGCTTCTGTCTTTTGACGGGACTGCGTTTGTTTTTCCCCCTAGCTGTGCCTTCCTCGCCATTCTCCACTCGTATCTTTCCCGCGACTGCACTGCCTCACACGAGCGTCGTGTTCGATCGAATGTCATTGCGCGGCGCTCGCGAAGTACGAACGAGAGTCCGGCGCAACTGCTGGAATCACCGCGATGCGCCGGCACCTTCACCAATGAGGCCCGTTCAAATGACGGCAAGGGCTGAAGTGAATGAAATGCGCGTATCAGGAAATGACTATAGTTCGCGGAGAACACACCATTAGCATTTGCTTCTAATAAGAAAACAAGAAGGCAGTACTTATTTTGGTAACGCCTCGATCGGCGAACGTGGGATTGTTCCGAGAGCTGTGAAAGTTTCGTCTCGAGAGAAATGCTCGTCGGCTCTGTCGCAGTACCACGAGCCATGTGCGTGCGTCGAACGACGTTGCATTCCACGACGGAGTGTTGGACGCAGCATTTCTAAAAATTACGCTCGCGCCATCAGCGGCTGACCAACAAAAAGAATAAAAAGAACAATGCCCTCGTCGCCCTGCATACAGATAGTGCGATTACCTAAAAACACCCTCGCCGTCGCTGGCGGTTCGCCGGTTCTTGATCTCCTCTGCGCCTTGTCGTTGGTAGCAAATAAAGAATAGCGAAATAAAAGCGAGAACAATAACGACGCTATGAGCGCGCTAACCTCTCGTGACCGAATCTCGCGGAAGGTCAAAGCACTCCCTCGAGAAAGACGCTGCCGCGGTGTAGTAGCGATACCTTTGAAACAGAGGCAATTTCTGCCTTGACTAACGGGAGAGATAAAATACTGCTCCCCGAGACGGATATGGCCGTAAACGTCAGGTTTCGGCTCTTTCAGGGGAGAATGGCCTCCCTTCTTGTACCCGCGGGGACTCCATCCCCCCCGCCCCCCTAACCCGTCTTTTTGGGCCCTGTTGCACTATATGGCATCTTGTGCTTCCTTCCATTTTGCCTCCAAATATCTCGCCGGCGGAGGAATTCCGGGGGCCATTGTGCTCCGTACCAGTAGAAGTCTACAGGGGTTAACACACGGGTCGTCCCTCCTTTCCCACCCTCCTCTCCAACTCCTTTCGACGTGCGTGATTTCGGCATCGTCCTGCTCGCATGTTGATGCGGCAGCACATCTCGCGGAGAACGGCTGGCCGGCGGTGCGCTGTCAAATAGAGGAACTAGCGATCAAATTTTGTCAGGATAATAATTTTTAAGAAAGTTGTCCGTTGAACTGCAAAATTAAACGTTGACGGCTTCAGCTATCGATTCGCGCATTTGGCCGCACTCAAGTGACGCACGCACCAATTGGTATGTACAGTATCAGTGCTTATTACGGCTTCCGTGTGCGCAATATATAGACGGCAATCGGCCAAGAACTCTGCAATGCCTGGCAAGCATGCATCGCGCACTTTGGCTACGTGCAAGAATATTTCTCAAAGAAGCGCGCTAACACGTACGAAAACGAGGCGTAGATTTCCGCCGAGCAAGTTTCCTCTCGTCCATCGATTTGTGGTATAGAGCGCGTTACCACATGTCTATAGTTACCTGTGCATACCGCTGTCCAAACTTATGTGCTTGGACGCCCGTCGCTATACTATTTAGCGCGCTCTTTCTTATTAGACGCGATTGACGTACACAAGGGAAAAAAATGCCGTAAAAGTGAAAGATTTGCCGACGGTCGCAAGTTGCGTATACAAAAAAATTATGGGTTTTACGTGCCAAAAACACTCTCTGATTATGAGGCACGCCGTATAGTGGGGGACTCGGGAAATTTGGACCACCTCGGTTTCTTCAACGCGTACCTAAATCTAAGTACACGGGTGTTTTCGCCCCCATCGAAATGCGGTCGCCGTGGCCGGGATTCGATCCCACGACCTCGTGCTTAGTAGCCCAACGCCATATATCCTAAGCAACCGCGGCGGGTAACGAGTTGCCTTTCTACAAGCCGCGTACGCGATAATGGGGTCCATGAAGCGGTGTAACTTTACATTGTTGGAATACGTGTGTACCAGCTGGCACGTGCTGCACGTGATGAACGGCGCTATCGGCGCGCAAGAACTCGCGCACGTGTGTACGTTATAGACGAATTCTCGGTCGCAACCAGCGTGTGCACAATTATACGCCAGCGCTCGGCCGAAAAGTATAGCACGGTTCAACACTACGTATACAAGATCGTTTTCGCTTCAGCTACAATTATCAGTTCATCACGCGTTCTCGCCTATAAACTATATACTGCGTGTATACGTATACCCCTGCGACTGCTCAGGAAAGCTGCATTCACGCGGGATTTCCTCGAAGAGCGTAGCCATAACACTTCGCTCTGCGAAACGTGCGCGGAAAGCGTGAATGTTTTGACGACCGGCGTATTATTGGCCAATATCCTATAACGCGTGCCGACGACCCGCGATCGGGACAACAACAAAGACCAGACAAGCAAATGCGTAAAGGAAAACAATGCCGACATTTAACGAGCGTTGCGGGCCATAGCACTTCCAATTTTTGTCTCATTTGTACATTGCTTTTACTTTTTTCGCCACTCGTGGCCCGTTCGTTGTGGCTGTGTTTCCGCAAGACGCTAGCTGCCTTCTGATATTTTTTTTCTTGTCTTTCCTTTTTTTTTGTTTGTTCAAAACGGTAGCGTACTTTATTTCGCCTTCGGCGTCGCTCGTGATACGGTGTTACGGAAACAAATCAGTGACACATAAACTGTGCTGGGAACGGTTTGTGAGCGACGCAGAAAAGTCACGGCCGTGTGCATAGCTATACAAAAAAAAAAGTTGCTTGTTGTCCACGTCACGAATTTTCGCCGCATGTTTATTGTATTAGTTTTATACTGCTGTGGTTGCAAGAGTTATGATTATAATAAGTATACAAATCAGGCTATACATTTTTGATCAGGCAAATCTACTGCTGCTTTGCTTCTTCTTCTTTCTTGTTCTTTTTTCGTACTTTACATCACTTCTGTTTCACCTGGGGTCGGGGGAAATCCAAAGGAATAACTTTGTGTCATTTATGTGCATGATGCTTCTCAATTATTTTTTATGCTGCACTTCCTCGCTTATTTATCTCCTGCAATAAGGAGTAACTGACACCACTCGTTAGTGCCACATGTGCTTAGCTATAATGTCAATAAACAAAAACCATAAGTGCTCGTTTATTTTTATATTGTTTCTTTCTTTATTTCTTTATTTATTTCTTCTGAGTATAACTTATCTGCAATTTAGTGTCAAGATTCTGAGCATTTCGACAATTTCGCCTTTACGCATAATCCTAAACAACAAGCCCAATAATTGCCAATTTATGTCCTTGCACGCAGCTGGGCACCGCGAAAATCAGCAATTTTGTGTCACTCGTAGCAATTTACAGGGAGTAGTACTTGGACTTAAACGTGTATAGTAACGCGCAAGACTTGCACTGGTGTATGTTAAATTGAATAACGACATCTCAAGGTTCATCTGGGATCCTGCTGATGAAATAGTGGTGAGTGAATTCCGGTATAATGATACATTAATTAGCTTACGCCGAATTAACGCTGCCTATGCATCTCGCGTAACGAAATATAATTTCAAACTTCCACAGACACACACGTCTCAATGAGATACTGTAGTTTGTTGAGTGTTGTGGTGTGATTTGTGTAAGTTGTGTATCTATGTCGGGCACTGTGTATATCATTTCATTTTCCATCATACCCATCTAGAGCAGCATGCCAGGCAAACCTCTCTCTCTTTCTCTATCTCTCTCTTACCCGGAAATCATTCATTTAATTTAAGTAATCATGCCTTGGCGCAGCCACCTTCAGGACGCATAGTTAATTGGTGTTGGGCTGATAAACAAGAGGTCGCGGGATCGAGTCCAGGCCACGGCGGCCGCATTTCGATGGGGGCGAAATGCGAAAACACCCGTGTACTTAGATTTAGGGGCACGTCAAAGAACCCCAAGTGGTCGAAATTTCCGGAGTCCCCCACTATGGCGTGCCTCATACTCAGAAAGTGGTTTTGGCACGTAAAACCCCATAATTAAATTAACGCATAGTTAACCAGCATATGTGTAGCGGCAGTTTCCGAAAAGCGCCAGTGCCGGATTCGACCTTCGTCGACTATAGGTCGATTTTTTCCTTCAGCTGCGAAGTTTGCTTTACGAAAACATTGCTCGGGACGTAAACTCAGCGCAAAGCACCTATAAGTGAGGTAAGACTATATGAGACTATGACTTTAGAGGATAGACATCCAGACAAAAGTGGAGACACGACGCTTCCGTCGTTAGTTATTTCCGCCAGCCGCACTCCTATTTGTTCCCGCACTTCGGCGCTTTGCGTTGCTCTTACGTCATCAACGTCAAGCAAGTCGCCTAAATCTCTACGTCGAGGACATTGTTACATCCACGGCACTGCGCTTTTGTCAGCTAGCCGGCGTTTCCGTTGTCTTCATGATCGCCTGTTACTCTATGCGTATGCAAAGAACGGTGATGCGGCCAAAGTGCGCCACGACAGATAAATATTTCGTTCTCTCTCTCTCTCTCTCTCTCTCTCTCTCTCTCTTAGTCCACGTGGAGTGTTGCTATGAGTTTTGCATCGCATACCAATCTGTTCGTATAGCGCTATCGTTGACGCCGCCGTGGACTCGGATTAAGCGAACACGAGAAGAAGAAAAGGTGCAGCGTGCATATCAGAGTATATATAGCGTAGTGTTGTGCCGGCTCCTGACTGCATCCATTGTCAATTTCGCCGCCGCCACTGTTTGAAAACTGAGCTCCCTCGGGTGATGCGCGCATGCAGTGCTCCGTCTTGTGTTACCCCGAAACATGTGTGCCGCCACCGGCAGCAGTTCGATGAGCGAATCCTTGACCGTGTTTATCGATCTCAGTCTGGCCACCTGTGAACGAACGCGCCGCGCGGAACTGAAAAGCGATCTGTCTGTGCTAGATGCAATGCTTCTTTGCATTGGCAACATTGAGACAAAGAGAAAGTGAGTAAGTTCGCCGGTATCTGGAGAGGTTAGCCAAGAGACAAGCTCGGAACGTTACTCTATGTAGGTAGGTCTAGATCACGAGGAATGAAAGAAAGGAAGCGCAAACAAAGCGCACGCACACTTACACGTACAGCTGCGAAATGAGCTCGGACTGTACAGAGTCTCACTGGAGCTCCGTATCCCCCAGGAATGCTACACGCGCTTTAGTGGGGTGCAGCTCAGATCCGGGACGTAGCCGTGGCGTACGAGAACGTCCCGCTGCTGAAGTTGCGTGTCGTGAGGCACGTTTAAAGCGTTTCTCAAGAAGGACCTTGAAGCTGTTATGCGCCTACGATTGCAAATTAAGACAAGACACATTTCATCTGCTTTCAGCCTGGCTCATCAGCGGCTTCTCAAAAATAAATAAATAAACAAATAAATAAAGCAAAAGAACGTGTATACGTTGTATTATGTACACGCCTCAAAAGAATATCGTATACGGGCCTCAATGAGTTCCTCATTGAGGCCCGTGTACGCATACTAAATGTAGTATACGTATACGCATACTAAATGCGTTACCATTTAGTATATTATTGAAGCCAAAATATGAGAAAAAGATTTAGTCAACCTAGTATGGTGACGGCTGCTCGTTTTCGCATAATAGTTCATAGAATAAAAATAAGATATTGTAAAATAAGAAGCGACTGCGCAGGTTCGGCGCGCCCGGGGCGGAGTTAGATAAGGGAGCAAACAAAGTTCACATAAAGATTCACACATACCGGAACATACGCAGACGAAACACGACGTCATGTTGCGCCGGAGAGCTGATTCCCGACACGTACACGTATGTTGGCTTCCAAACATCATTGGTTCCGAACAAGTACGTGCGGCCGCGATGCGCTTCATGATGAGCAGGTGTACAGACGAAGAAAATGCATATATAACGTAGCACACGCGCAGAGAAACAACAGTGAACTGCGGTATGCATAGCATTTAGTATCGATCGGGATGCATCGCTCCTTTCTCGCGAGTTCTCGAAACGATCTCACAGGAATCACGCGGAAGCCGCGCGCAAATCTTGCGAACACGAGGCTAATCAGTACACTGTTTACAGTTATAAGTGCTACTGCATTTGGGGGAAAAGAATGTTGCGAGGGGCTTCTACACGCAAGATGCACGCTCATTATAGAGCCTTTTGAAAATGTGCAGCTAACTTCGTACATTGTCCGAACTTTTGTGTTGTGACTCTTCTTTTGCGCGTAGACATTTTGTACGAGTTTATATGAGAGTATGACACGACTAACACGCCGACTTTCTTACGCATGCTCCAGCCACCGAGTCACTGCACGTGCAAATAATGCCCGCACGAGTCCTACAGAATTTTGAGCGTTAACTCTGCGCTAGTAACAGCTGCAACTCAAGCGCCATTAACTCCCGGTGTATTTTACTTCGAATAGCGAAGACGAGACAAAGAAAGAAAGAAACCCAAATCGTATCACTCCGCATGTCGGCCTCTACACGCGCAACGCTTAACTCAGAGAACCACCGATATATTCCATCAGCTTTCGTTCAGATTGCGTCATCAAACACGAAAAGATAAACAATAACCGTAGAGGTTGGGCAGCTATAGTGCTTATGCCTTGGATCACATCGCAACGGTCGATACTTTCTAGTGCTCTTCGCTATCCGCGCTCGTTACCGAGAGATAAAAAATAATAATGAAAAAATATGCGCGCCATGTCTCGCAACCTTTCTTTCCTTCTTTTTTCCGCGAGCACAGCAATTTCTCGAGAGCTCGCAGTACTTGTCGGGTCGTATATTGTTCTGGCTTAGACGTCAAGGGGTTCCCGCCACAATACTGTACACGAAGCACCGCTAGACACAACTGTGACGTCCGCGCATTGATCGAACAACTCTCCGTCGTTCTAAGCGTCAAATTTTATGGAGACCTAATTCGAACGGAGTCTGTAAAGGATATTTCAGCTGACGTCTCGAGTGCGGCAATTAAACTTGACTAGTGATGATTGAAAATTTAATAGTTTTTATACGATAGCATATGGTTTGAGTAAGAACACTGTTGAAGTAAACTGCTGTCAAAACTGTCATGATGCTTTTATTTGCGTATGCGGACAACGTCGGACACACCGTAGTCAAGTGTTGTCACGTGTGTAACAGCGCAATAACTTCACTTTGGCGGCTTTTCGCACATTCTAGCTCCACCTCGCGCTCTTTAGAAATTTCAGGTAAGAAAACACTTATCGAATTGCTCATACTTTCTCGCGGATATTAAACTTTATTGAGGTTGAAGAAAGACAGCCGTCTGTTAAATGTGTGAAATGTGTGAAAAAGCGAACATGCCTGGTCTTGTGAGAACGTCTGAGGTTAACATATTCGTAATTACAATATTGCAGCAGAATTTCGCCCATGTTAGTGTGCCATGTTTCTTTGGTATTTTCATGCACTTCACAAAGGACGAAATCATATTCGGAGAATAAACTTATTCTATCCCTGCACTGGCAATTTGGCGCTCAGGAGGTCAAGCTGAGTGAGCTATACACCACACAGTCACACTTCGAGAGCAACAAACGCGCTATTTCTGCCCTTAACAGAAGCTACAAAAAGTGAAACAAGGGCGAAAGAAGAAGGAGAACGCGACCTTGAAACTCGAGCCCCTCCTCTCCTTGACGTTACAAAGCATCGATGTAATAATGTCTAATCGAGGGTGTATAGTTATACTTACCTATTACCTGGGCCTTATCACGCATCATTCTAACATACGCAATGACTCACCCTAGAAAGCTTTGATCCACAATTTGGTGTATATTGGTTATGCGAAGCGTCAAGTATTGGAAAGCACGTGACGGAGTCGTGACATCATACTTTGAGTAACCTCCTTCCATAATGCTCGCAGCGTTCAATTAATAAAAAAAAAATAAACGTAGCACATCGCATCGTCAATTGTGACATAGCGTGTATTTCTTTGCATGTCAGCAAATAATATGTAGCATTCTACAAACCCAGCGTAGCGTCGATAGTATTGTGTGTGTGTATATATATATATATATATATATATATATATATATATATATATATATATATATATATATATATATATATATATATATATATATGTGTGTGTGTGTGTGTGTACATAATAAGTGTATCGAAGTTGAGCATTGAAGTTAAAGGAATTCACAGCGTGAAAAAGTGCAGGGGAAGCAAAAGAAGCTGTGCTGTGTAGCCGAAGTTGCCGATGAAAGAGTAGTGCTGCAGTGAAGCGCTCTCCTTAGAAAATTCCGCGTGCTCGCAGAATCTTGTGATAGTATGCGTTAGCACAGTAACCGGCTTAGTGCTGTGGAGCTCGATCCCCGCCGCAGCAGCTGCATTGCTACCGGGGGCGGAAAGGAAAAAAAAACGAAAAAAAAACAACAACAACAACACTCGCGTGCCGTGCATTGAGTGCACTATAGAAGGCGGTCGAAGTTAATGCGGAGCCCGTCGCTATACGTTTAATAAAGGAAGAATGAGACATCCACCCACTCGTAGCAATTGCTACAAAGACAGACAGACAGACAGAGAGACAAGAAACATTATTTGGTCCTAAGAGACTACGTTGTTGTAGTAGCGGGCCGCACCCGCGCCGGGGGCGGAAGACCGTGATCTTATGCCCTGTCGCAGGCCCTCTGGACAGCCCGAAGCTGGACTTAAAGGCCGTCGCTCTTGACGGCTTCTTCCCAGTCTTCTTGCCCGTTGAAAGCGAGTGGTGCAATGGAGAACATTGCCATAGGATGTGGTTCAAGGTGGAAAGTAAACTACTTTGCAGCAATTGCCACGATTGGGTGGATGTCCCATTTTCCCTTCATTAATTATTTCTCTTGACCTTGCGGGTTTCCGCAGAACTAATGAGTCAAACTCTTGCCTCTGCTTCGAGTTGTTGATGAGTTCGACTTCGCCTGCCGACCGTCTGCTTGCAGCCTGCTTAGCTCAGATGGTAGAGCGGCTGACCCGGAAAGGCGGTGGACCCGGGTTCGAGTCTGGGACCAGGACGAATTTTTTCTTCAACTTCGAGGCTTTTCTTTCGAGGATCCCATATGGGTTTCCTTTGTAGCAATGGCTACGATTAGATAGATGTCTCGTTTTACCTTTATCAATTACTTCTCTCCACCTTGCAGTTTTCCGCAGAACTATTACTATACTGAGTGCTCCATAAACAGATCATGATTTTGGAACGTAAAACAACCTAATTTAATTTTGGGGGGACTTGCGATGGGTTGTCAACGCAGGACGTGTCGACGTAATGAGCAGCGCGTCATAACTGCAGTGTTAAGAGCTGCTCGCTGTCGAACTCCCACACGGATATATTTTCGATTCTTTCTTCGCTTTCTTCAAAACGCGTGTGTGACGAGCGCTTGCCTCGCTTCTTAACTGATATTGCGTGGTTGTATTGTTGCTTTGCGCATGCGTGGAAACGAGGGCAGATTGCAGTGCCCTCGCCTGATGATAACCAGTTGTGAGTAAGCGCTCGTGGTTCTTTTTCTGTATAGTTCTGACCGCTTTTTCTCTTGTGTGCGTGTGTGCGTGCGCGCGCGCGCGCGTGTGTGTGTGTGTCTTTACTGCCCTTACTGCCCTTGCTGTCCCTTTGGTAGTGTTCCTTACGCTGCCCCTTTTAAGTAAAATTCATCAGCTCGGACTTCCACTGCGCTTATCAGACGCCGCAGGGAGTCGCCAATTATCGTCGTGCGCTACTCGACGGCCCTCACCTGTCCAGCCGCCTACGCGAGTTCATCCACCCCTCCCCCAATTCACCCACCCTCCTTCCCCGTGGCCCTCGCCTCCTCCTCCTCTCGGGCTGAGTGGTTGCCTAGTGTGGCGGGCGCACCCTGCTTTAATTGTCCCAGGCATGGCACGTCGGCTATCGGCTGCTGCCCTCCGCGAGAAACGCGCCGCTCATCAGATAGATTGCTGCGGCAGATCAGCTGGCGCAGCGTTTTGCGTCGCGAGGATCGAGAGGGTCTCCCTCTTCTCTGTCTTTTTTTTTCTTCTTCGACGCCTGTTTAATATTCATTGTAGCGCGTATCTCGCGCGAGAGAAAGGTTTACTGACCGCTCGAGGGGTGTCTATAGGTTTATTTTGGCGTTACCTGATTAGACTCGGGTGTGCGGCTCGCTCGTGCGCCGATGTCGATAGAGCCGGTGATATGCGCCCAACGAAAGCACGTACGTTTGTACATCTGGCTGCCAGAGGGGAAGTAATATAAATTATATAGCAATTAAAGGCACGCGCGCCCCCACACCGCGACATTAGATTATGCCTAGCACTACGCAGGTGATAAAGTTTCCTAAAAAAAAAAAATTACTGAAGGGAACTGGTGTATGGTGTACACGGCAGCTGCAAATATGGCGGTTCTTCAAGCACGGGAACTATAGCCAATACGATGCACGGATTGGTCTAAAAATCGTCTTTCTGGCTCCAAACGGTGTTACAACCACGCAAATTGATAACCTCGAGAAGAAGAAAAAAAAAATTGGAGGACGCTCAAGCTTCGCCTCGAGTAGCATTCAAAGATGCCTGACTGCTTCTCACGCTTCCCGGTAATGGCAGCTTATGAAACCGTAATATTTGCCGGGAAAAGCTGACGCCGAACGCTATATATGCACGAAGGTGAGCACGAAGGCGAGCTTTAAACGCGGCCTCTTGCGTGGCCCGATCCAAGAGGTGGCGCACAGCCGCGCCATAAAAAATGTATCATTTTCAGGTTTCTGTTATTGTTTCACACGTTTAACATTTAAGTCTGATATTTAACATAAAAGTAATGCGTTGTGGCTGTTTTGTTCTATGACTTTTGTTTGTGGGCTGTCATTCTCAAAATTCCGAGGCATATAACTTTGTCAAGAATGCAAGACAAGGTATGAGCAGCTTTAGCGCCAGAACGGTGTGGCAATATAGCCCGCACATACAGCATGTCACATAGCAACGCGTGGCATATACATATACCTAAATAAATACCGAAATTTTCGCTCACGGCAACTCCGCCGGCGCCAACACCGGATTTTCTGCGACACGGAGCCCTTAACGCTATCGCGTTAACACACGCAGGGTGCGTTATAAATGCAACTCGCAAAGATTGCGGATGCGAGCAGAACTTCAGCCTTGCCGGCTATGTTTAAGAACTAAATGATTTCTTGGAAACTTGGAAAGGTAAAGCGTGAAATGGAACAGAACAAGAACGTCTGAAGCCACAAGCACGTAGAAAAGACAAACGCATGTATATTTATCTATAATGCCTACACTTAATACGAATCTTACGTTGTTCGGTCGTCAGAGGTCTGACGAACGAACACCCAAGGCTTTAAATTTGTATCTTGCACCGCGTTTCGTAAATCTCTCTTGTCTTTTTTTCGTTGAATAGGTTGGCTAACGTTAGCTGGGACACCATAAATTACGCGCGTATTCATCGTATTCAGCCCTCTTCGTAGCAAGCTCCTTGCGTCTAATTTGTCATTCATGGCATCGCTTTCACGCGACATTACGGCGACCCACGACGGTGACGCGAACCGACCGCGATGCTGCGAGCGCTGCTGGAGGTGCCGGAAGATGTGGAGCACGTGCTTTGCATGAAAGGCGCGCGTGATACCGAATCACAGAGAACTCCTCATAACGCTCACAGGCCAACCCGTAATGAAATTATCTCCCTGTTCCCCTCTCCTCAAAGTACGGGTAAGGGTAACAAAAGATACCACATTCTTAGTCACAACTTTCAAAGCCACTCTACGAGGGACAGATCTGTCACTACAGGCCCTTTTGTACAGCTCTTGTGGAGTGCAGTATAGCGCTGTCCCACTCAATTTATGCGACTCTGAAGCAACTACATCTTTACGGAAGCCATATAGTATATGTGGGCAAACGACTTGTAGCCTCTGCTGAAGAGACTGAAGAGAAAAAGCATTTGAGCTGTGTTCTTACCTTACCCTTCCACGATACGAGAAATGCCACTCTTAATTGCCGTAGAGAAAACCGGCGGAGAAAAGACGCAGACGTGTTCCCGCGGCGGCAAGCCGTCACACCAATGGATTTCCAGGATCGTCTGTTCGAAACTAGCTAGTTTATCTATTGGTAAAAATGGGATGCACTCTATTCTAAAGGAGCCAAGGTCTGAACTTAGCACGTTCCAAGAATGCATACTGCGCCATAACGTCCTGAATACAAAAAGACACTTTAAAAGCCATGACGTCACACTTACGTATGTATACAGAGGTGCTGAGTGCCTGCGTTCTCTCTTCCAGTAATGAATCTCTTACCTTATCAGCGTAAACTGAGTTGGTGCTTCCATTTAGTGTCCGTTCAACGTGAAGCGCGCATTCGCTTCGAAACTTCTGCTACAGAATTGTACGCGCCGTCCGAGCCGAGCTTAAGTTCGATTCCGCTTAAGTTGCATCGTCGCGGTTCCCGAGCCTTTCGTTTCGCGCTTCACTGTCTTCTTTTCTTTCTGTCCATTTTCACGAAATGTATTTCGCGTCACAATCAAGTATACCCAGGAAATTCTCGAAAACAGCCTTCGCAACCCATGGCAACAGGGAAAAAAGAAAAGGAAAAAGCTTCCGTTGTTCTTTAACGCGCCGAGCGAGCTTGTGCCGCGCATGTCGCTGTTTGCGGAGAGAGCGGCGTGGGAGAGGGAATAGTGGGACCCCGTATTGTTCGAACGAGCGCAGGCGCGCTTCTGCTGCTGCTTGCTTGCTTCGCGTGGTATCAACGGCGGCGATTGCCTAAGCGCTGATCCCCACTTGTTGCCGTCGACTTTCGCCTTATCCGAGTAAGACTGGTGGCATCCCTCTTGTTTACGTACACGCTCGGCCTCTTTGGTTCCTGAATTCCGCACCGTACGGCCTGCTCGTAGCGGTCGAGGCGACCCCTCTCGACGCGGCCGAGTAGACGCTATCAACGAGCGTCTATGTTGAAAGTGAGTGCGAGATGTATAGGGGGGGGGGGGGGGGCTGGAGGTTGATCCCCGCAGTTTCTGTTGCGCGTCAGAGTTACAGAACCTTATTGCAAGGTGCCGCAGGCTATATGCACTGCAAGTAAATAAAGATCGTAGGATGATCCTTCGCGCAGGTTCTAGGGCGTCGTCGTAATTTCAGGGTAATTAAATTTACGATGAGGGAGCACTCAGACCTGTACTTCATTATATATATATATATATATATATATAGGCGTACAAACACACAGGCGTATTCACATGCACATGTCTGCCCTCCACTACTTAACGCGATATTATTGCATCTCATTCAGTGCTTTTCAGATTTTTTTTTTTTTACACAACGCATTGTACCTATTTTCGTATTGTTCCCCGTTCTATAGCTTCGTTCTCTTGTCTTTTCTGTCATGTGCGCATAATGTTGTTGCAACGCGTAATTCGTATCATGCCTAAATCATATCACAATTGCGCTTCGCACACATTGGGGCTCTCATGGTGATTAAAGGTGGACGTCGTGCGCATTGTTACCTCGCGCAAGCTACATGCTTGCAGTGTGTGCGTCTTCAATGTATAACCACATCAGTTTACTGCCGAGTAGCTTTGCGCATGTGCATTAACATTTTAGAAATGTTTAAAAAAGGCTGCTAACGTCTTGTTACATGTCACTCTCGAAAAGTTCGACAGTAAAAAAGAACGTGTTTCCATGTCCACGAAGATCATGTTTGTTCTTTTGTGCTCTCTCTCTCTCATATATATATATATATATATATATATATATATATATATATATATATATATATATATATATATACATATATATATATATATATATATGCATATATATATATATCACTCGATGGATTCACTTGGAACGAACGCTCAGAATGACACTTGAACTTTGAGGAGAACCGCATTGGCGTTCCAGTTACTTTTGTGCTTGAATGCATATGTGCGTGCGCGCGCGCGTGTGTGTGTGTGTGTGTGTGTGTGTGTGTGTGTGTGTGTGTGTGTGTGTGTGTGTGTGTGCGCGCGCGCGCGTGCCATGACTGGATATATAGATATATATCGAGAGGGCGATCGGCGCAACCTTAAGCTCCTACATTCGCCTACCTTCATCAACGCTACTAATCCACTCCACAGTATAAGGCCAAATAGACAAAACTGCGTTTTGTTTTTGTGTTGTCTTCGCCAATAAATTATCGCTCGCTCAGCCATCATAAGAGGCAAGCCGCTCCCTCATCTTTTATCGTCTCGTTGCTGCTTTACGGTGGCCCATAGCTGACCGCCGAGCGGTGGCGTCGGTTGCTTTCTGCACCCGTTTAATTTCGGTAGAGATACGAGGCGCTTCGACACAAGAACAGCGTGCATGACAGCGCCGAGGGCGGCAAACACATATGCTGACTGTAAATATATCTAGAAGCTGTCGAATCGCGAGTGTATTCTTTTTTTTCGTACACCGCGCTGACGCTCTGGGAACACGTGATATACGTATGTGCGGTATAAGTCGGTTTCCACAATGTATGTACGCACATCATTTGTGTGGCGTCGGAAATGCGACATCGCCCGTGCTGTGATGCCGGGCACACACACACACACACACACACACACACACACACACACACACACACACACACACACACACACACATATATATATATATATATATATATATATATATATATATATATATATATATATATATATATAGAGAGAGAGAGAGAGAGAGAGAGAGAGAGAGAGGGGGGGAGAGTTTTGGTATAGTTTTGTTTCGTCATGAACATGTCACAGTTAAGTGGAGTATATGCGCGAAAACTGTAAGTGCACGTTATAGCGATATGCGACTCGAGAAAATAGATAAAAAGAAACAGGGGAAAAGGTCCACTGCCTCTCGCAGAACATTAACATAATGACCAGCCTCTGCTCCTCAGCTTTTAGAAATTTTTTCTTTATGTAAGCGGTAACATTTTATTTGTATTGAGTGCTCACTTTCTTGTACCGACTTTCATCATCTGCACGCTGTGAAGTTGATGTACTCATTTCGACATTTCATAGTTAGTCGCCTTACGAGCGAACATCTCTCTCTTCTTGGCCGCAGATACAAAATGTGAGTTGACGGGAACTTGGCCAGATATATGACGCAGTGTAGAGGAGGAGTCGTCCACCTGGCCACTATCATATGTATACATGCTACATCATGTCCTTTACGGCGCCTCCAATTTCGGTATTGCAACTGACTACGATAAACTGCCTTGCAAGATACTAACACACATCAGGCGATTCGCCTTCGAATACTCTTCGGGCACGATAAAGGGACTACCTCCGCCCTTGGCCGTCCTTACAACGACGGAACGCTACATGCTGGCGAATCCCGTTTCATTCTACATACTTCTTCGAGAACTCCATTCACACAGAACTGCTCGAGGGCACAGCTAGAGGTCCGTTGCAAGTGGGGCCGTCTGCCAGCTCAGTGCAGCAAAGTCTACGGGCCATGTCAGCCATTCAGGAAAAAAAAAAACAGCGCTTCCATTGTTTGCTGCTAATCCTCCGGTCATCCTTACACTCAACCGGGGCCGAGGATTAGCGGCGAACGATGACCGAAATACGCAGCTCGTTTTCGTTCCTGTTCGGCTGGCGCGATCCATATGTCTGCCTGCACTGCACGGATCTGGTGAGGCAGAGTACGGGGATAGCAGCGCATTTAATTAAAGGAACGCATTTTATATGCATACTGATCAACAGTGGTCGGACAAGCGACGCGTCTTTTGAGAAAGAGGGCCTGTCGTGATGGCTTGTCGAAGTCTCCCTGTCGAAGCGCTGGCCCCAGAGACACGCCCATTGTTCGACCATCCATTGTTGAGCAATTCAAGTTTCCGTCTTCCCCTGCATCTCTGTCTTGTTTGAATTTCTAAATGTGCTGATTCTTTTTTTAATTACATATAGTCACGTACTGTGTATTCAAATATAATATCATCCTTTGTACTGAGTGTGCACACGGTCGAAGCATAATTTGATTCATTGTCTATTTTGCAATCTCGGGCTTAATTGTGAAATCATATCATCTACCTTTCGATTCTTTTGCATTTTTCTACGTCAATCCCCTCATAGCGTCCTACGCATACAAGTGAAACGGGGTATATCAGGAGGCACGTGCTTCCAACTTCTACACACAATGTTCTAGCTAAATCTATATGTCTATCTCTAAATCATCAACAGACAGTTTAGAAAATTGTGTACAGGTATACGTCTTCGGGCCCCTCACCATCTTTACGCGTATTAGCGAAGCCGAGCAGCGCGTGCACCCGACACAGTTCAACCGATTAACCCACGGAAAGCTGGCAGGTGGCGAGACGTTCGCGATGGTACAGTAGAAGCTGTAGTGCGGCTAAAACTCTCTAACCCAAAATAACAGGAAGTCCCTTCTCATGTCCCCGCTTCGCTGTTCCCACGAGCTCTCTCGACGCCCTCTTCTATCGCGTACTCTATGGAGACCACACGCGAATCATACACTCCGCATTCCATAGAGCGACGACGCTTCGACGAGATATAGGCACGCCGAGACACCGCGGGAAAACGCGACCCGTTTCTGTTCCGCCTTCGATAACCTCCTCCCCATCTTCTTCTTTTTCTTCCTCTTTCTTTTTCTATTCTTCTTTCTTCCAGCTGTGTTTCTTCTTCTTCTTCCTCTTGTCTCCGCATTGCTCTTAACCAAAAGCAACAACAACAGTAGCAGCAGCAGCAGCAGCCACCGCACAGATCACGCTCTCAAAGCAAACGTTCTCGCTCAAGCTGCGTTCTTTTTTTCATTATTGTCACTATTCCTCTTCTTACATTTTTATAATTCTCTCAACGGGGCCCGGCAGGGCGTGAGAATAAGACGTAGCAACTGAGTCGCCGCTTCGTATGTAACACGCTCCGCGCGGTCAGGAGAAAACGTGTTCTCCATGGAGACACGCGGAACAAACAAACACACCGTTCGATTCCGTTCCTCGAGACGTCGTGTATACGCGCGCGCGTGCTACCGAACGTTCCAGATTCCTCGCGCGGGCATACACGCCCTGCTCTTCCCTTCTTCTTCCTCTTGTTACTTCCCACTGCGTGCACTGATAACCGTTTTCTTCGTCTTGTTCTACTTCCTCACTTTTCTTTCTTTCTTTTTCGCGGGGTTGGGAGGGTCAAAGATTAACAAAACGTGGACAAACTTCGAGTCCCCGTTCCCACTTGGACGCTCTTGTATACCCTCTGCGATCCCCTCCTCCTCTCCCACCTTCGTTGCCTACTTCTTCTCTTTCTCCTCTGCGTCCGCGTGTTGACGCCCGCTTTTGATAACTTTTCGTTTTCCCTTTAAACTCACGGCGACTGCCTTTTTCGCCCGTGGCACATTGAAACAGGCTTAATGCGTTTAGCCGAGGAAGGAGCCACAGCGTCGTACATCGATATTTCATATACGCAGCGCCCGAAGAAAATCTACACGGTGTGCTGGTGTTGAGAGAGATAACCAAAGACGCCATACGGGATATGAGAAGTCTATGGGCAACGTCTTGCCGTGGACGGGCCCGTTCTGAATCTTAATGCATGCACTGCGTTTAATGCCGGTCGCGGCCTTCACTGGAGAGTCTCGCTCAATCGACGGGATTGTATAAAGCGATTGCCATGTTCGAGACGTTTCCCCGAGGTACACAAACAGTATGTATAGGCTGCGCGGCGCGCCTCGGTTATAAATCAGCCACGCACGGGACGATACATAGACAGAATAAGGCGAGGGCTGCGTTAAGAATACGTGAGCCGTTTCCCCGGGGAGGCCCCGCACGCATGCACGCACACTCTTCATGTTTCGGAAATGTGAGGAAAGCTTCATGGAGGACGCAAAAAGAAATAATAATAATTGTTCGATACAGATATGCGAGTTAGGCGTCTTCCGTCAGGACCTTATCATCACCTTCGCTTAGATCGTTTCGTAGAAACTATGGGATAACACTGGTGAGTTCCGGGTTATAGTTTGTATATCTTCAGAGTGTGAGGAGATACTGGTGTTGACCGAAGACCTTCGTGTATGCACTGGTTACGCTACATTCTGACGTGCGGCAGAGAGTGTGTGTATATATATAGTCTAATCCGGAAACGAGTGTGTATCGATAACACCTTCAGGTTAGTCGGTACCGCTGTATCTACCCTGTATCTGCTGTTTTGGCGGCCTGTCGAAGGCCTCCAAAAACGTAGCATACGCAATATCGGCTCGCAAACTTGAGAAATGAAAAATAACCATGCGGAGTGTTGAAAAACACCGCGTCGCTGACGTCACCTCGCATGCAACCTACACTAAACTATCAAAGACGCCTCGTTGTCAAGAGTCGAAGGAGGTCGGTCTGCTTTAAAGCAAACCAACTGGGGGATTTTTTTATTCAAGCATGTTTTTTTCCTCAGTCCCGCAAGTGCTGCAGAAAGTCGCTTCGGTGCCTATACGCAAGATATGTCGTTATACTAGATGTATATGCATGCACTTGATGAGTCAACCTGCCAAGAGTCCACGCCGCGCTTTCGTCATCGTTCAATCTGCGTGGTGCATTTAGACGCGTTACGCATGCCATCCTATACGTATACCCATCGCGCATATGCATGTATACGTACACTGTATGAATATGCGCGCGCAGAGCAATGACGCCACTAAACACGGGTAATTGTTTGCTCGTTTGTTTTCACCCAAGAGAGCGTGCCAAAAGGTTCGAATCCAATGCATACAGCACGTGACCTGTCGTCGAGGCACGCTAAGGTCCCTGCAGGTGCTTTCATTTCGTGCGAAGCCACAGAAAATGAGAGCGCTAGTGCATCTAAGTGACCTGAGCATCGGAGCCTTGCTCGGTGCTACATATTCTCTGCTGAGAAGCAGCTTCAAAAGCTTTCATTTTACAAAGAGTGCATATGCAGCTAGCAGTGGAGGCTTGTAAATAAATTCAGACCAGATAAGGCGGCATGCATAGAACGCGCAGAAACCCGAAGAAGTGACGCTTTGTAATGCTCGCCGTAGCGATGGCTCTCCGTCATGTTTGAAGTTCGGACAGTCCGACCTTCGATCGGTACAATAACACCTCGACTTCAGCGTATGGATCACTCATGGTGCGTTGAACAAGCCGACTGAAAGCAAAGCCAGCATCCTTGACTGCAGCCCTGTGTTTACAGCTCTGTTCTCGAAAAGAAATAAATAAAAAAAGGAGTCACACACTCCTCCTGACCGCGCACCATTGCCAACTGAGATGCCGATAAGCATCGGCGGACAGACATCGGACTGCGGCTTGTTAAAAGACAGCGCGAGTCGGACGTTCCAGAGAGCGGCTGCGAAACTGGCGGACGCGTGCGTGCGTGCGGCACTCGCCAGCGCTTCATTTGGAAGGAACCCGCATCGATCTCCCCGCCGAGCGACACGGCGTAACAGCGGTTATTGTAATGGCGGGGCGCACAGATAGGAATCGGGGGTGCGCACGTATTTACGCCGTAGTCGCAAGCGGGTAAGCGAAAATAGGCGCCTGGCAGTCAGAGAAAGGAGGACGGATGGGATGAGCGTAGGCGTAGGGGGGCAGTCCGTGAGGACAGGCTGCCACAGAAGTCGTCGTGCCGTTCTTGCCGAAGGACATGCAGAGATGGGCCAGCGAGAGATGTTGGGTGTCGTGTAGGGGACGGCCGAAAGGAGTGGACGTTACCCGCTTTGCACTTTCGCATCCGAGATCGGTCACCGATCGCGAAATGTGATCAACGGCGGTCAACGCTGTAAACCAAGTAAGAACACTGGATTGACTTTGCCGTCTTTGATGTTTGTTGCAAGAGTCATCCTTGCACTAACATGGATGAAAGTTTCAAACACGCATGTCACTTCGAAGACGTGCCCGCATTGTATACAATACAACATTAAAGGTAGCAATGCGTAGTACATTATTTTACTACTGCGATTGCCATAAATAGTTGTGTAACTAACTCTGTGTCAAATAACAAACATCTTAAGATGATCTTAGTTTTTTGTTACGGTTCACTCGTCCACCACCGTCTAAATATATTACACTAAACAAGTGTTTGCTCACTCCTCATAGTTTATTAAGATCTGCATTTTGGCAGCAATTTCTTTACGCTATTTTTTTTTGTCACTGTATTTTCGCTGCAGAACAGAGAAAATGCAGTAACCAAAGCATTTTCTGCCCCAACCTTCCTGCATTATTAGACTCAGATTACTATTCTGGCGTGCACCGACATCCGAAGAGCCATGTACACTAACAGCCTTTGGTGCAGATTTTGTTTACGATTAGGGGAGAGATATAGCGAGGAAGTCAGAAATCGGGAGGCCTTACGCCATTCTTGTTCTTTGCACGGCGGCATAAGTGGGGAATGGCGTCTATCGAAGTAGAGAGTGTGTAGTTGTACGGTCAAGCCACGGCTCTCTGCATTTTACTGTGAGAGTGACACATCAGTGGGACGTAGCATTAACGTATCCAAGCAAGCAACGGAAGTAAAAAGTTTTTCGAACACTAATCTGTTCCGCAAGCTGAAGAGAAAAATGAGGAAGCCCAACAAGCACAATAAGTTGCACCGCAGACAAGATGAGGAAACCCTTGAGAAACTGCACATTTCAGCACAGAAACTCACGCCAGCTCTAACCCGACGGACGCTGAAGCACGCACTTAGACATACAGTTCTGCTGCACCTGTGGATAAAAATATGATTCAATACTAAGTCCATGGTTTACGTTATACCTACGCAAAAGACGCTCGAAGTGAAATTAAGAAGAGAGAGAAAGAGAGAGAGAGAGAGAGAGAGAGAGAGAGAGAGAGAGAGAGAGAGAGAGAGAGAGAGAGTTTAATCGGTCATGGGTCATACTCGCGCATCTTTAGGCGTTCGGTGAGCTGCTGCTTCTATAGTCGTTTATATAGTTGTGTTTATATCGAAGTAAACTCGTGCCTCCCCTTCTGACCCAGCCCAGTCTGAAAAGTGCTAGCATCCTTATATCCAAGGGGAAAAAGAGAAAGTCAATCACGTCATATCTCATGCGCACCGCCCTGGACAGCCAGCACTCTGGCTGCCGGACGATTGACAAAGCGAGGTGGTAAGAAAGGGGGAGGGGGGAGGCATTCGAGAGAGAGGAAGGGGACCAAGTGACAGGACAATTGACAGGACAACTTTCACGGCATATGCAACCGCCACAACTCTGGTGGCGCGACGCGGCGCTTAATCGAATCTCGAAGGAGAGAAAGATCCCGACGCCCCCAACCCCTACTCCGGTTGGCAGCCACGCTCGCACATCCTCTCTCCTCTTCGTCCCTCTCCCTACCTTCGTCCAGCCAGCCGAGGAACGACTGAGGAATTCGGAAGGCGAGCGTCGGGCAAGGGGCGAGTGTCTAGCAGTGGCGCTGGATGTGGCGCAGGCGGAGGACAAGCGCGGTGTGCTCGCGCGTCGAGGCAAAGAAATGTCTGCGGAGGATATCTGCGTCTAGGACCACTGGCAGGCTATAATTTGGGGTGTGAAAAATGGCGTCTTTGTTTCCCTAAAATTGCGGCCCCCGAGCGCGCGCGAGGAGGAGCCAATGATGAGCGAGCCATTGGCACTTGCTTGCTTTCGCGCTGAACGAAGACGAGCGCTCACTTTTCTGGCAAGACGCCACGCACACACACTCTCTCTCTCTCTTTCCTCGGCTTCCCTCTCGCTTCTTTTCGACCCGCGCGCGCATCGCAGAACCCGCTGTGGACCTCGGAACCAACGTGCATCGTCCGTCTCTCGCCTCCATTCTGCGTCCGTCTTGTCGAGTACGCTGCGCGGACACAATGCACGCGAGCGGACGCCACCAAGGAAGAACGCGGTAAACTATACACGCGCTGGGCGAGGAAGGGAGAGAGCGAGAGAGAGAGTAGCGCCCGGAGAAACGTCGGTCGAGACTTGAGACGCGCCGCGCGGCTAATGGTTCGCGCCTTTTAAGGCGAAAAGAATCTCGCGCCTGGTTCCGGGAATCGCCGAAACCCCGGGCACCGCGGCTAATTTCGTTTCCTTTATTTTTGTGGGTTTTTTTCTTCTTCCCCCCCCCCCCCCAGCCTTCCTTCCTTCGCGCCGCCGGGCTCAGTTCTGTCGTTACATTATTGGGTTCTGGCCTGCGGTCATTGTTCTAGGGCGTTGGCTGTCGGTTGGTTCCCATTCGCGGCGAGGACGATGTCACCACTGTGGAGCTGCTCGCTCGATTCTTTTAGGTGTGCAATGCTCCTTTTTTAAGCATGCAGTTCTAAGCGCTTCCGCAGTAAACGCGCATGCACGGATACACACTTCAGAAAGAAATCTGTCGAGTTTGAAGAAAACCAACGAACTTCGCATGACGCCAGCAGAATCAGAATCCATAGGGTCGTCTTAAATCTAACGGTCGCCAGTGCACGTTTATTTTTATATTTTTTTCTCAGCCCTGTGTAAAATCTATACATTATCGCTACCTTGACATGTGCGTGAGCGTTTCTAAAATTTTAATATACGAGGCGCCCGGCAAGTTTCTCTTGCTCGATTAGCGAAACAAGAATTCACAAAATAGCAGAGAGAGCACAGGGAGACTTGTCGCTACCGTTTACTGGGACCCGTTTCAGGTTTCAAAATTAAAAATTTCAATTCTTTCTTGGATAGAGCAACAGAGGGTACGCTTGCTGAGGTCAACTGTCTGAGCCTCGTTGATTTTCAAGCTTAGCGAACATAAATATCTACGTTTTACTGCAGGACGCATCGCCGTCAAATCCACTTGCAGCGCTCGTCTGACTCAGAAATTTCGCCCAGCCAGTGTCGCTGTATACTTAAAGGCCGCCAGAGAAGAGGTGCGCTTGCTGATGTCTGTTTATCTCGTTTTCGCATTCCGCTGAACGTTTCGTTTCGCGGTAGTGCGCTGTAAGTCCTGCATCGCACGGGCAACATGCGCTGCCGGACGTAAGCTCTGCGTTATACTATACTTAAAGAAAGAATAACAGCCACGCTGATGTCGGTTTCTACTCCCGTGTGAACTCCATCGTTCAGTCTTAATTTGCCCCTCTAGTTTCGGTAGTCTTTCGCACGCACAGACGCATATATTCGTCCGCAAGTATCCACAAGGGGGATGGGTCTGTAACAAAATTATGCAGATTAAACACAGATACTTTGCGAAACACTTTGCATTCAACTGGCTATCCAGCGCTATTTGTGGCTCGGCAAGATGTCGCCTGATGAACGTGACGCGTGCTCCTGTGTGTGTGACGCGATCGCACGGGTGACGATGGCAGCGAGGTGTCGACGGTGGTGGTTTGACGGCGCATTTGTTGCACTCCTGCGAAGAAACGGCGCAGCCTTTACTTAGACTGTCAGGGCGAGCGTAAAACTTAGACACGGGAGAAGAGACGGGAAAGACACGGCGTTGACGTTCAAGTGGTTTATTCTTTTGGATACCGATGCTTTTATACAATTCACGGGAAAAACTACAAAACACGGGTAACAACTGAAAAGAAGTCTATTCATTACTAAGGAAATATGAAAGCGATATGAACAAAATCTGCGCAGAAAGGGGGGGGGGGGCACACAAAATTCAGCATGATAACATGTTAGGTTATGACACTTCCACGTTTAAAATATAAAAAAAACATCAATTCTTTCTCGGATAGAGCAACAGATGTTAAGCCGCTGAAGCATGGTGCGGCAACGTGTCATCTCGCACGCTTCGATTATTTCCCTTGCCATTCTATCGCTACTCTTGCCTACAAATGTGAGTCCCTCAAATGATAACTCAGTATAACGTGAAGCGTGGCGTGGAAGGGCATTTGGCTGCATACTGCAAAGAGTGCGAGTATTCGAGGGGCACACAGTTGTAGACAAGAGTACCCCGTTGTGACTGTGCTTTTAGTAGCGTTGTAATTTTTTGCCCCTCCAAGTGATTCCTCAGCCGAGTTCGCGCTTTCCCTATGTAGCCGCTGGTAAACTTTTCATGCTTGCGAATATACCTGCTGTAGTCAATGGGCAGAGAAGTGACGGTTAGGTATCCACGTACACCTCTTAAGCCCGTATTGCAATTTCATAAGCCGGCTGTAGAGTGTACACATTCACTGGATTCGCTGGACGCGTTCCTTTTACTCTATTCCGGCAGGCGTCGATGCAAACCCTTTAGCTGCCGACACACTCTGAAAGTCTTGTCCAGGTGGGTCTCGATGGTCAAACTTATCTCTGCTTTCGCCAGGTTACGTAAACCCTTTATTTCTCGGGTTTCTTCATTTCGCTCTCGTTTTGCTTCGCGACATTTGCTCCGCTTTCACTCGGGCCGTAATTCCCAAATACGGTCGACAACGGGGGAGTCACCGAAGGGCAGACGACGCGGGGTGAGAAAAAAGAAAATGAAAAATCCGCGGACCTTCTTCGAGGAGCGGCGAGAGAACTTGGAGGCTGCGTGGCGCCTCCGTCACGTGCGTCGGATAAAACAGCCGTGCATCCGGCTGCCCGCAGACACCGAGGGCCGCATTCTTTGGCGGCGCCCTTTTCAAGCATCGCGCGCCAAAGCCTGCTGCCTTTTAGCGGCACCGGGGGAGGAGGAGGAGGAGGAGGGAAACGTGTGTGGAGGAGGGGTGACCGGTCGCCGCGCAGTACGGGGTCCACGCCGCGCACGGCCGGCATTAGCGCGCGGCGTGCGACCACGGGCGCCCCCGTATACGTGTGTGCGTATATATACTTGTCGCGCTTGCCCCGTAAGTACCCCTAAGCATCAAAAGAACCAGGCGCACAAAAAAGAAGGAAAGAGAACAAGCGACTGTCAGAACACCAAAGCTGTATAGTCACCACGGTAACCGTCGCGCGGCAGGCTTCATATCTCTCTCGCGCGCGCGTGCGCGCGCACCGTTTTCGTCAACACATCTGTTCGCATATGCGCGAGATAAACGAGCAACTCGCGTGCTCCAGGGGGGTCGGTTCCGGAATCAATCGACGTGACCCCCCCCCCTCCCAGCCGATGGCCCTCTTCCCCCTGGCAACAAAAGGCGGCTTATCCCCGCCACTTCATGTGCACGACACTCGCGTGCCATCGTCTGTCTCTTGCCCCGCAGGCAGCTGTGAGCGCGTGTGTTCGCGCGAGCGCATTTGTCCGCGCTTGCAGGCTCGTCGGTAATTTCGCTTCTCGTTCCTCTGGATCTGCCGCTAACCCCGCATGCAGCTCTATAGGCTGATGTTCTCAGCTCTAATTAACACCATCTCTCTCTCTCTCTCTCTCTCTCTCTCTCTCTCTCTCTCTCTCTCTCTCTCTCTCTCTCTCTTCGCGCACTGCAGTGCATGCGGAAACGAGTGAGCTTCTTCGTGAATTTCAGGCACGCGCAGTTCGGGGCGGGGTAATGCTAATCGCGAGCTCCGGCGAGCGCGTCGGTGTTCCTTGCACTGAAAAGGAGGCGCGTCGCTATGCGCGTCCGGCGCCGTGAAAAGTGCTCCGCTTAATGAGATTCCTCCAATTCACGCTGGCGATTACGGACTGGACCGTACTTTTCTTGCGTTATTCTTTCTTGTTTGTGCCTTAAAATGCTTCGTGAGCCTTCCGGACATAAGGGGGCGTCAGGAACGCGTGTGCGGATTTACGACAAAAGAGCTCACGTGCCCGTTCAATATTTCTCGTAATTTGCCGCCAGTGCGAAATCCTACGACTAATCTCAATTCTACGTCAAAGCGGAGGGTCTCCCGGCCGCTCTGCCGGCTGTCGCGATGTCACAAATAACACTTTATTAAAATGCGTTGTGAAATACACACACAGATAGGCACATACATACATACCTACATACCTACATACATACATACATACATACATACATACATACATACATACATACATACATACATACATACATACATACATACGCACGCACGCACGCACGCACGCCCAAAGTACATTGTGCATTTGCTGCTACAACGCAAGTCACGCAAAGTGTCACCAAGAAAAGCCAAGCAACCTCCGTAGCTCAAAAGCAACTTAAGTTGGAAAGTACTATGCTGCTCACTCTCCAATCGCCACGGAACCGCGTGAGGATTGGAACCTCTCGATTCATATCGAAGAACTACTCGCGTACGCCAGGTGTGACTGAAATAATGGAAGCTCTCAAGTTACCTCTTCTTGAAAGACGCAGAATGCTTTCCATTCTGTGCTTTTTCCACAAATTGTATCACAGCCACTCTTCCTTTGTTATGTCCCCGTATTACGCCAGCGCATCGCATATTCCCGCGCGTTGACCACCGACTGATAGACGAACCCATCTTTGCTCGCACTAATCTCTTCTTTCATTCGCCTCTCGTCCTCGCCATCCGTCAGTGAAATCTTCTGCCTGGCACCATTACGTTTCTCATTGATTACTAAGCGTCTGTAACCAGCCTGAAACGTCACTTTGAGCTGTAACCTTCATCCTTCCTTTTTAAAACATGCTTGTTGATGCTTCTTGCTATCTGCCTTCATATTTTGAGTTTTTTCTTTTCAACATGCTGTTAACGGCCAACGACTTCTGTACACATCGTAGTGCTGCGTTGCTTTGTGCTTACTGTTGTTCCCCCTCTATGTAATGCCTGCCCCGGACTTTAGGGTATTTGAATAAATAAATAAATATATTACAGCAGAAGCCATGCAACACGTTCCGGCGACAGATGCTTTCACTCGACGAGTGGATTCGCAAAAACTATACGTTTGTGAATTCGTCATTGATCAGCATTTTCTTTCCTCCTGTACCGTTGGCCGTAACGGATTTTGCGCAGGTTATCTTCACGCTATTCCAAGGCACTATTATTAAGTTGGTCCCACTCTGCTTTTTTTCCATCTCCTCGGCGCAGGACTGTGAAGGTGTCCGAAGGCGTGAACGGCATCAGCCACTTCAACAGGCGGCGGCTCATCGACCCTAAGATGGAGGCGTACCGAGAATCCATGTGAGTTGGCTTGGGCCCGCTGCAGGCTACATGTGCACAACCTAACGACGTTAATACTGTGGGCCACTATTGAGCAAACGAGGAATAATTCAAAGGTGCCGTTCCAATCCAAAGTTTGACATGGCGCTTTTCCAGGAACCAACGTTGTCACGGAAGTATGGCACCTTTGACAATAATTGAAGAGCTCACATTATCCCGTACGGGCGCTATGCGTGTCACTGTGTACGCCGAAACAGCACATAAAAGCAAGGGCACTGATGAAAATAATGACAGTTAAAATTTAAATAAAATGCGTCGATTAAAGCTTGAAACACTTCTGACTCGGGCTGTGCTGTTCTCTGGGGCTGTGCTGTCTTCTGATTGGGGCTGTGCTGGCTGTCCACATTCTGTAAACTCGACAAACCACGTGCCGAATTGAAGAAGTCTTAATCCTTCCGCATAAGTACGACGTTTTTAATGATTCTGAAGATGCAGGAAATGTGACGAAACTAAAAATTTTAACCGACAAAGTTAATCGACGCCCGAAGGAGATATCTTCATTGCTTTTTTTGGTATATTCAATTCTCGTTAGCTTGACTGTCCAACTGCCGAAAATGTTCCGAAACGCGCGTTCGTACACACTCAGTGGACTGCGCGGCGGGCACGGTTCCATAGAGCTTCATACAAAAAAAAGATCCTTATGGGAAACTCCGGCACTGCGATCGTTCAGCTGCCGTTGGTATGGTGGTTGGTACATGGGTTTGTCTCATCTTCGTGCGTGCGGCTTCAGGCGTTCTTGCGGCGTTACTTAGTACGGTTTATCTTGCTAAGTTTTCTAAAAGTTTTTCTCTAACACACACACACACACACACACACACACACACACACACACACACACACACACACACACACACACACACACACACACACACACACACACACACACACACACACACACACACACACACACACACACACACACACACACACACACACACACACACACACACACACACACACACACACACACACACACACACACACACACACACACACACACACACACACACACAGAGAGAGAAAGAGAGAGAGAGAGAAAGATAAGAAGTACCTGCGCACAAGCCTAATCATTGCGAATTGTTGCATTCATAACGAAATAGTTTGTCAAGAAAACAACAAATTTGCAAAGAAGCAGAGCCGTTTCAAGCCGTAAGGAGACAGAGTTCAGGCAAATCCGCGTACTCCCCATCGTTGCCATGCTGGCCGAACCACCTCACTCGCAGCTCCCTTAGACACCATGGCCCCAGAGGACTCTCCATAATAATTGTTTGGAAGAAACGCTACGCGCAGCACCCTTCGACGCAGCACGGCACGCACACGAACCCGCACGCACGCACGACGAGGGAATGTTATTTACAGGACAGGCCGCGTGATTCGTGAATGGATGCAGGCGGCCGCGCCATAATAGAAGGCTCGTGGACGCGCGGGTTAATGATGTGCCCGACGTCATTTGTCTGTGGCTCCCGTCAAGAGACGTGACGCCGAAGCCGTATCCCCGTTTACATCAACGTCCTTCACGGCGGCCGACGCCGTTCGACAGCAGCCGAAGAAAGGGGGAGAGTGAAGGGGGTGATCGAGCCCCTCTGTATAACGAAGGCTGAATCTCGGAGGAGCTGGGCGCATAGCTTTATCCGCCACGGAGTGGCTGTCCTCCCCCCCCCTTCCCCCCCAAGAAAAATCGTTTGCACGTACATCGGAGCCGATAAACCTCTTGCCTTCCGTGTAGGAAAAGAAAAAAAAAAGTCGTATTCTCCGCATCCAATAACCTCATACGCACATACGGGTATAACATAAAAACCCTTATGTTCCCATATATCATGTGGGGTACGCCCCATATGATTATCTGAACACATGGGAATCCGATATTAAAAGTTTCATGTTCCCTTTTTCCACACAGACCTCTCTCTTTGCCCTCTTTCCAACCCCTATTTCTCGCACCCCAGTGCAGGGTAGCAAACCGAAAACTCGCATCTGGTTAACCTCCCTGTCTTTCCTCTCTTTCTCTCTCGCTCTCATTTATCACACTGGGAGAACCCTTATGTTCCCAAACATCATACGGGGCAAGCCCCGAACAATGTATGAGATCCGCATATGTTGATGTGGGGTTATTGCCTCCCCCTGTGCAGAGTAGCAGGCTAGAGCACGCTAGAAGAGCTCGACATATCTGCCTTCCTTCAAGTAAACTCTCTCTCTCTCTCTCTCTCTCTCTCTTGAATATGAGCATATGGGTTTTTACGGTAGGGTTACCCCTTTCCATTGAGTAGCAGAGGACACACAAGATTTTCGTTAGCTCAGTTGATGTTTCTGATGGATGGAAAAGAAAGTGAACCTTTCTTTTCCAACCTCCCAGGGGTTCGGTGTGGTTTGTCGTTTCTTTTTGGCTTTCCGCCTGATATGCATGCCGACAATGTAGTGCCGCTGAGCGCATCTCTGTTCTGCATTAATGAAACAATAAATCACGACGTAAAATCCGTGGATCATTTCTTTTTTTTATTATCCTTCAATGCAGAAAATTAGGAAACTTGTGTTTATGCTAGATGAGCTGTCAAAGTAGTTGAATTAGGAAGGAACAGCGCAAACTAAGACGATCACAAGTGGCGATCACAACTGGGGAGTTCTCCCCACTTGTGATCGTCTTAGTTGACGCTGTTCCTTCCTAATTCAAGTATGCATCATCTAGCCCAAATGAATGTTGTCCTGAACTATGTTAAAGTAACTCCGTGATAATCGTTGCGTAGAAAAACTCATATCTCTCGACAGAGTTGGCGACAACGTAGCGATAATTACGGCTACAATCGACGCTGTAATCACCCATTCGGCTGGTGAAATGGCAGCTGTAGAAAAGATTAGGCGAGAATTCGTTTTTTTTTTTCCGAAGTCGATTCTGAACAAATCAAGCGAATAAGACCAATACGTTACTCCTCTCTTCTTACTGACCTCTGCATCTTCCGATGGTTTGCTGCCCAACTGTTTCCTATTGTTTCTGCGTGTGACAAGAGGTTAACTTGCATCCGCTCTAACACATTCCATTCTCATAGCGGTTTCCCCCTTCGCTTACATACTAAAAAAAAGTATGCTAACGACAGAAAGGTGGCTAGACTGATGTCGCGGCATCGGAACATCGGCAGCTATCGGTTACAAACAGACGGACAGACGTACAGACACCACCGTTGGTTTCACAGTGAATTCCCACATAAGACACTTATAATCGTAAGAAGCATGCTCTTTTCTAAATATCCGTCATTATTTCAGTATGTCGCGTTGTTAGTAGGCGCATTACACTTCTTGCATGTTTTGTTTTTTTTCTTCATCTATTATGTTTGTGTTGGGGTGGTATATCGTGTTGTTTATATATCCGGTATGATTCACACAAATGAACATTCACGTTTCGTTGTTTTTTAATGCATGGCCGCTGAAGAAGCAATATAAGCTTTTCGTTTTTTCATCTTTTTGTCACCTAAAAAAAATTAACTTCAATTCACGGTAATTTTACGTCACTAAGCGTTAATTCATGGATGTCGGGGTCGAGGACCGCATTTTTCTGGCTTCAGTTACTTATTATGCTGTCCCTTTTTTTTTTTTTCACAACATACGGACGGTACTGGCGGTCTATGCGTACTGGCGATCTCTTGCTGGAAACTACTGAGCACGTTCTTTGCCGTTGTCCCCGATACAGCGCACACAGCGTACTCGCGTCCGCGCTGGCCAGTCTTGCCGACTGGCCGCTCTCAGAGCAGACAGTCCTGGAACGCCGGCCTGTGCAATCGTCCCACTATAAGTAGGTCAAGGCACTCTTGAAATTTTTGCGTTAGAGTGGCCTGCTAGAGAAACTATAGTTCTCACGGACCGTTCTGCACTTCCTTTATATATTTCTTTTTCCGTGCCTTTGCTTTACCTCCCCTCTGTTCTTTCCGTCTTTCATTTTCTCTTACCCTTCCCCCAGTACAGGGTAGCAAACTAGGATATCTTCTGGTTGACCTCCCAGCCTTTCCCACCCCATTTATTTGTCCCCGTTATAGGCGCTCATGACGGCGACGATTTCTTTGCGATGTGTTTTCATACATGTCTACGTTTGTGCGTCAGGAGGGAAAGAAGTGTTCACGATCGCTTCAGGAGGCCGCCTAAAGATCAATACCACCTAAAACTAGTACTTCATTTACCCTTCTGTTATTAATTTTGTTCTTGTTTCGCGTTAAATAGTCGGGATTCGGGCGTACGGCTGTTAAAACAGAACTGCGCAAAAGTTGCGGCCATATATAGAAGAAAGCACATACACAAAAAACGGCCCTCCTTTCTGCATCTGCGCCTTTAATACTGTCCTGTTTTGAAACGAGTACTCGAAAGTGGCCGTTTTACCGCGTTAGACGGTTATACCTATATTTCACGTGCTTGAAGTTACATACGTACGCAAGACGGAAAGTCTTTCACATTTGCTATGGCAAAGGATATGGGAAGAAAGGACATTATGACCCACACCTGAAAGAGAGGTAGAGAGAGAGAGAGAGTACGTCGATATTGAAACCACTAGTAAATTTAAGCCGTCTGCCGGTTATAACGTCCCGAAGCTGCACAATTGGCTGTGAGAAAGGCCGTAGGCTTCGTATTGTTTCGACCCTGTGGAGCTGAACGAGCGCCGAAAACGTGTTGGCACTCCGCAACCAGTGGAATGCGGCCATCACGCCAAGGAGTCGAACCCGCGGTTATGCGCTCGGCAGGAGGACGCCACAGCCAGTGAGTCGCCGCGGTGAGTCACAGAGACAGGAAGTAAACGTGCGGCGGTTTCCTAATCAAATCACAGATGGTGTGTCCATTCCAGACTCTATGTTTTTTGTTTTTTTTAGTAGTATACTGCTGGTTTACTCAGCGACTAGCACATGAAGAGTACATACCTCTAAAACCACGGCTGCTTCCGATGCCAGAACTGATTTACGCCTTAAAATATTGAGATTGCTTCACTGTCTGGTTAAAACTTATTTCTGTAAGTTAAACATACACGTCACAAACGACTATCACGAATGAAGCGCCTAAATCTCGCAAGAAGTTTACGTATACGTTGCAATTAAGTCTAATCTACAAAAATTTCTGCCACAATCTAATGCCCCCGTGGCCATTTCCTCGTTTCTTGAGGTAAATGAAGAAAGATTGATTTTGTTTGAACATTGCAGTGCACATTTTCTTTTCTTTTTTTCAGACAGACCGTGTACCCGCACCGTAACGACTATGGCCGATTTTTAGTCACGCGCCTGTACAGCGTATACATGCCCCGCATTGCACTTGACGAGCGGCTGCAGTATCAATTTTACTCTCTGCATGGGTAATAGCTCTTGGCGTACGCCAGCTGATAGGTCAGCGGTTTGGGCTCCCAACGTCAGTGATAACAAAACATAGCTTGACAATGAGATTGCGCTGGACATGCTAATCCTTCGCGTACGCCTTTCGTTTCTAGTATGCAGCACTCAGAGCGAATCAGCTTTAGATGCCTGCGGCACCGCTGCTTTCCGATCCCAGGTGGCGCCCACTGACAAACACATGCACGCACAAGCACCATATACGAAAGCACATGCTCGCGCAAGCAAGCACAAAGCGCACGCTTATGCGTGGCGCTACATGCAGACTCTCGCAAATTTGGATGCATAAGCACAGTGGTTTACAAACGAGCGCGTCGGCCTAGGCGTGCGCGCCATACCGATAATTTTTGTTGTAACCTAGACTTCAGGCTGTCTTCACCCGAAAACTCGTACTTCCGCTCCCTTCGCGGCACCGTCGTGTACGCGCCTTGCGGTCGGCTCATAACCCAGCGGGCCCCGCAAGGGCTGCGTGTGCCTGCGTGTGTGTGTGTACAGGCGAGCAACGTACTCGGCGGCGTCGTGTGGATGGGAACGTTATGGCCTCCTTTATGCCTTGCGGCGTAAACAGACAGACTTGGCACAGGGCCGAGGGGTCCGCTGAACCTTTGAAAAAGAAAGAAAGAAAGAAAGAAAGAAGAGGAAAGGACGCTGCTAGAGTGCTAAGGGAGAAGAGAGGGAGAGGGAGGGAGGAAAAAGGACGCCGAAGAGAGCGCCGTGTTCGACGCAAACGTCATCGCGTGTAAACGGTCCTTGCGCCACACAGCTGCCCCTGTAAAAACGCTGCGCCGCTCGTCGCCACCACCCCCTCCCTCGCTTTTATTTTCTCCCTTTTGTAATGCGCGAGCCATGTTCCGCTCGCTGAAGGACGGCCACAGATGTCGTGACCCCGTATCCAGCGGCGTTTTAACTCTGGTACATGGAAGGCTATACGTCAGCGAAGTTTTCTACGACCCCGTGCGCAGCTTGGAAACAGAAGAGAAAGGACCCTGTGCGCAGGGCGACGGGCCTGTAGTTTTGACGACCGATATTGTCTTTTCTAGAGTTATGTTACACACAGGACAGGGGGGGGGGGGGGCAGAACTTCATGTCATGACGATGCGGCGGTGCTGCTATCCGTTTCGGTTTCAGCTCCTCTGAGAATTTGCTGAGAACGGCGATGGCAGTAGATACACCTCTGTTATATACGTAAATTCACCCTTCCGTACACCATACTTCGCAGAAGCCCCTTTTGCTCACGAGCACATACCTTGTCCGTAAACAACCTGACAAATGTGACATCATACAGATGCAGCAGCACGAACTTCGGCATGCAAAGAGACGTCGATGATCTAGCTATAAGGTGCCAGCATTCCCACCTGCAGTGCTTTTTTTCTGGTGGAGGTCACGAAATTATATCGTCCGCTTGCAGGAACTCAGATCAGGACGTAATCTCTCAAGTCGGTTCTTATTACCGACTGATACCTTACGAACGTGGAAAACCCCTTTTTCGTTTAAATACCATGCATGGGTAGATGCCAAAAGCGGCATCTTTTTTGTACCGAGAAAGCAATCGTCTCCGCATGTTGCTTGACATAAAGATCGCGTTTTCTTTCCCAAACACAGAAACGAAGGTGTAAAACCGCATGGTATACATACAGGTTGTCACGTTGATGCTACATTCTAATATTAGCGTGAAATTTCGCGAAAGCTGACGGCGAGAATATGCTTAAACCCAGTTCCACATGTATTCAACTTTATATATCCGGATAAACAGTAATCAAATCGAGGGCAGTATCTATAAGGATTTAAGGTACAAAGTACACCATAATGTACAGTCGACCACAAAAGTTTACGGATCACGGGATCTCAGGAAACGTTAAATTTCTGAGCAGTTTGTAACAGTAGTCAGCAAAACCGAACATCACAATGTTGTTCGCATACACTGGTAGAGGCTGTAAATGCAAATACTAGGCTGAGTTCTGAGACTGCGCGGATATTCATATTTTTCTCAGATTTCGTGTTCCGTAAAATTTTGTGGTTGACTTTACAAGGGGTCGTACCGATACAAACATAATATTAAACATATATATAAAATATACATACGACAAATCTAGTTGAGATATACGAATGTAAAATAAGTAATACCCATGATGCGTAAACAATGCGGCAGGATTTTAAGCTTGGCGTGCCTGCATGTAGCAAGCAACCCTTTTACTACTAATAGCGCAGTGGTAACCGAAACTGCAGGTGACCATTGCCCAAAATAAGTGGCGCGAGCGGATAGCACAATTGCCGCAAACGGCGCCACTCCGGGCCCACAGAGAGACAGAGAGAGAGACAGAGAGAGAGAGAGAGAGAAACTTTATTTGGTTCTTTCAAGGATTTAGCGTCTCGAGGTCTCCGTCGTCTTCTTGGGCGCCGGTGGCTTGGAGCCTCTTCCGGCAAGGGTGGGCCCCTATTCCAGGGCTCCACTGAGCCTAGCTACCTCACTAGCGTGCTGCACTAAGGCCCTTTGAACAATGTTTCATCGGCCAGTGTTAGGCATTTGCTGAAGGACGGATTGTCCCTTCGTGCTTATACGCATTTGTGCTCGCCCTTTTCGCGGTAAATATGTCAACATGTCGTTTATCTTAGGGGCAACACTTCGATAATTATCATTGACAAACTCTGAAGGCTGAACGCGCATACTTTTTTTTTTCGAGCATTCTTTTGGAACTGCACGTCAGCGCACCATTTTTTGCAGACACACGGGTTGTCTACGAAGCCTTGGCAGGAGTGTACGTAGATACGTAATTACTTACCGCGCCACAATGACGAACGAGTCTCGGTGAAAATGAATGCATTGTTTCGTGCGTTTTGATACTGCGTTCTCTTAGAACGTCGCGTAGGTGCGTCGTGCTCGTGTGTGCTTGCGCGCGCGCCCGCACTGCATATATGCATACGTGGCCTCCGCGATCAGCGCGCCTGCGCGCTGCAGGAGACGATCGCGGGGGCCACGGTACGTGCATGCAGTCTATATAACGAGCGGTGTTCTCTCGTCGCAGGGCGATGCGGTGGCAGCTCATCATGGAGCCGGCGCGCGTGTGCAAGAAGAAGCGGCTGCTGCGCGGCCGGAAGGCGCGCATCTGTCGGAAGGAGCCCAAGGTGGTGCGCGAGATCGCGCGCGGCGTCGACCTGGGCATTCGCGAGTGCCAGAACCAGTTCCGCTTCCACCGATGGAATTGTTCCACGCTTCGGTCCTCCATGAAGAAGGTGCTCATGAAAGGTGCGTCCCTACGTTGCGCGCGCCCCGCCTGTCGCATGGCCGAGACGATTGCATAACGAACCCGGAAAAAGCGAAGCGTTTTCTATATAACAAAATGCGCGAATCTTACTGAACGATACTCAGTTTAGTAACTGCCCCACAACGAACTGGTCATCTGATATATCCAAATCTGGATGTTAGTCCCACTTGGGACTGTTACAGGAGAGGTTTTATACGCAGGAAATGCAAATTGTAATCAATAATAAGATAAGAAAGTAATCAGGCGTAAAAATACAAGAAATCAAAGCATTCATAAGCGGACACATCGAACGCGGAACACGAGAGACCAAAGACAGCCGCCGGCTTTGGTCACCAAGCAAGCGTTCATACACATCACAGAACATTAATTTATATGCTCATAAAAGATTCTCGAACGCATCACAACAGTTCAAGCTCCTTATCGGCGAACTTGAGCATGTCAAATTACCTGATAGGCCGAACTATTTTCTGGACAGTTTGTTATAACCAGGATCGATTGTATGCCTCATCAGACGTGCAGGCGTTGCGCGCGAACCTGGCTGTGGTGTGAATCCCGAGCCATTGCGAACACGGCCACGTGTGCTATTATGCGCAGCAGATAGGACCGAGCCTTTATGTTGTGCAGAGGCATGCATGAGACCCGTCAGGTTTCCAACCGTTCATCGTCTGGGCGGCAGTTTTGTAAAGGAAATCTTAAATTTTGTTGATTGATTGATTGATTGATTGATTGATTGATTGATTGATTGATTGATTGATTGATACAGCAGATGGCGAGCATTACTTGACAGACGGACCTCGATACCACAGTCACGAGGTTTCTTGATAAGAGCACCGAGGCTGCACACAACAGCGACGCATGCACGCACCTTCACCTCGACCACTCATCACGCACCCGCACTTGCGCAGATACTCGCGAGGCGGCCTTTGTGGACGCCATCGTGGCAGCGGGAGTGGTGTACGCGCTGACGGAGGCGTGCGCCCAGGGCCGCCTGCTCGACTGCCAGTGCAGGCGGCGGCACAACGCCGCCAACCACCTGCAGGGGCGCACGGGCTGCGACCACTACGTCGACTTCGGATACCACAAGTCGCGCGACTTCATGAACCGCAAGCGAGTCGGTGACCTGCGCGCCACCATCCTGTCGCACAACTACGAAGCCGGACGACAGGTGGGTACTCATGCTTTGGGGCGCCGGCCGGGCAACCTCGAACAATTCTCAAAGCATTATTCTCATTAGCGTATATCACCATACATGGTACCATAACCGTATGAAGTGGTGATGGCATCTTCACGTCTTGTAACGTATAGTGCTTCAACCGTAACTCCTTTACAAATGCTGCGTTTCTCGGCTCAGGAACAGAAGAAAGGCCGTAAACACGTTCATGAAGATAATCTTTATGTTGACACGACTACGCAAGCAGATAAGGGGAACGTATAGTATAGTCGGTTATCGCAACAAGGTTTATGCGCGCTATAAATGTGCAAATTTAGAACCTCGCCGCCGCTTCAAACAGCTCACACAGGGCAAGTGCGTCCCACGCAAAGCGTATAACACACGCCAGTTGCAATTCTGTCAAAGCTCCGTGGCATAGCTTTCCTCTCTTATGTTGGATGCAGTTTTAGGGTAACTAACGTATTGCCGAAGCACTATAGGCATAATGTAACAATTCTACTATCATAATGTCATTCCTTCTCGCGCTCCACCATGCAGTGGTCCGAGAGACTCTCCGTCTGTATTTTATCAACAGAATAGACCGATCGTAAACGGTGAAGGGAAAGGAAGAGGATCGAGCTAAAGAAAGCAGAATGCGATGTTGGGCTAGTCGGTTAATGCTTGAAATGTGGTTCTGGTGCAAGAAAAACTAGGCGGAAAGAAGAACGGACAGAAAGAGCGCCAACTTGCGACTTAATTTATTAGACAGAAACACTCATATCTTATACAGGCAGGAATGACATGCGCAAAACCATCAAGGGTACGGCACGTGTAATAAACAACGTTACAAACCGACAAGACATGCCATCAAGACCAAAGTATCAGCACAGAGAGTCTAAAAATCGGTATTGTGCAATGAGACTAGTGGGGACACTGCATGACAGCATCACCCTTTTTCTTCATGTAATAGGATTCCAGCAATTCACGTAAAAATCGGTATTCGCTATTGTGCAATGAGACTAGTGGGGCACTGCATGACAGCATCACCCTTTTTCTTCGTGTAATAGGATTCCAGCATTTCACGTGCCAGCGAATCCCAGCTCTTGCTACCACGCGAAGCACAATCCACCTTCATTTCCATTAATTTATCATTTCGTTAACTGTGTTGGCAAGTACAACTAATTTTCCCTATGTTGTCCTCGGTGTCATTGTTTGTTGGCTTCTTGTGATACGATTAATAAAGATCGGGCCCCTCCGTTAAACCCCTTTCTTCTCGTTTAAATATGCACACCGGCCCACGTGTCAAAACAGCGTCGGGTCACAGCGCTTCTTTCCACGCGTGTGCCGCGCAGGCCGTGCGGCTGCACCTGGAACGCGTGTGTCGCTGTCACGGCATGTCCGGCACGTGCTCCCTGAAGACGTGCTGGCGCAAGCTGCCCACCTTCAGCAAAGTGGGACTGCGGCTCAAGCAGCGCTTCCAGGGCGCGGTGCGCGTCACAGCCGGCAACTCGGGCAAGGGCTTCGTGCCGGAGTCGGTGCGGCCGCCGGGCCGCGAGGACATCGTCTTCTCCGAGGAGTCGCCCGACTACTGCGACCCGGACCGGCGCACCGGATCGCTGGGCACGCGAGGGCGGCTCTGCAAGCTGGGCTCGCAGGGACCCGACGACTGCCGCACCCTGTGCTGCGGCCGCAAGGTGCGCAACCGGCAGACGGTGGTGAGCGTCGCGTGCAACTGCACCTTCCAGTACTGCTGCAACGTGACGTGCCAGACGTGCCTCGAGACTGTGCACGAGACCACGTGTCTATAGGGTCCTTCGGTGCCGGCTGTTTGTGGACCAAAGACTGCTACTCTGGAAAAGCGCGCCGCTGTGTTGTGCCGCCGCCGCACCCTATAGCTTTACTTCTTTGAACGCTGCGAGGACCTGCGAGCCGTTAGTGTTTGGCTTAGTGAGAGAGACGAATGGTGAGACTGCGAGCCTTCTTGGACTGCCCGGAGAAACGTCGCCGTTTGTTTTGAAGCGTCGTACGCGCGAATGACGGGAAACTGCTTTTTTCTTCATTCGACCGTTGGTAACTTAGAACGTGAGACTTTTCTTCTATTAGTTGCTCTCTTGTGCCTCCGTTCGCGCATTCAAAAACGCCGGTAACGAAGATTCGAAACACCGTGTGCAAGCGTTTCTAACCATGGTTTGAAACAGCGCTTAGAAAGAGGGTTCACGGGGCTGCCTTCCGCCGAGACACGTCACTGGCGCGGGCTCGTCAGAAGTTAAACAAACCAACAAGAAAAAGAAAGAACAAAAGTGCTTCTTCGTTTTCGACAAGGTCTGTGATATAGTGAACAGTGGGCTCCGTGAGCTCGGGCTTCGAACGACCGGCGGCCTGTGTGTGTTTGTGCGTGTGTGTGTTTGTCGTGCTTGCGTGTACATATGTGGACTGGAAGCCGGTATTCGGAAGGTGTGCCGTTGCATCGCATCCACCGGTGGTTTTCAAAGCCAGGCACCTGTACGCGTACGCGCGCTTAGAGTGCGGACAATCTTGCAGAGCGAACGCGCGACGTACGTGCTGGCGGAAGAAAACGAGTGTCGGTGGCATTTTTCTTTCGCGTCGTTGTTGCTACTTTTTGGCGATTTGCAGAGGACAGTTGTAATTTGCTGCTCCTTGCCTCCCCCGGCTGATGGCATTTAAGACCTGGTATAGTCAAGTTTCCACGCTTTTGTGTTCTTCCTGTGGCTTTTTTTTTTTTTCTTCCAGTCAGGATCGAAAGATGAAATGGTTGTTTATAGTATTGTGGTGCTCCCAGTGCCGCGCATGGGAGGTGTGCAGGCTATGTGAAAATTTGTTAATACGTATGTCATTCTGATGCGTAGTTTAAGGCATTTCACTAACGTTCTCGTGTCAGTGCAGTTTATATGTCGGCTTTTCTCGTCATGTTATTATGTGGTGCAGTGTTGTTAGCGATATGTTTTTGGTGAGACGCTGATAACTTTCTCGCGGCTTTTATACAGTGTTGATCACGCTTGTCTAGCACGAAAAGCTTTCCGTCAGTTGCTTTCTTGGCACACACAAAAAAAGAAGCAATGAAGCAATTCTTCTTCTGTTTCCTTTTATTTGGAGATGGGGTGTGCAGTAACAACTCAATCAACTAATTTATGCGGCGAGTCGCAACACAGCGGTATTTCGTGTTCTTTGTCACTGCATGAAAATATTCGTCCGAGAAAAACTTCGCTCTAGGCAACAATGATCGACGCTGTGTTAATGCTGCTTTGAATGGTAGGTGTTCGCATCCAAGCATTTTTCGTCGTAAGCTGCTTTTTATGGCCAACTTTTTCAATTCATGACGGTGTGCCGTTTTGGAACAAAAAAAGAAAAGCTGTAGACCGCGTATTTTTAACACCCGGCTATAAGTCAATGTGAACAGTCAGTTTAGTAAGTTACCTGCATCTAAGAAAATAGAAGAAAGAAAAAGCACCGAAGCGTTGTGCCAAAGATCATATTGCGGGGTAATGAGCTGCGTGCTTACATTTGAAATGTTTTAATGAACGTCAGTAGAGTGCGCTTTGCCGCGAAAGTTAACATCTTAACCTCTCTTGTGTGCTTCTTTTTTTTTTTTCTTGCCGGGAAATGACTAGCTCTTTAGAGACCACAGTCAGGAAGATAGACTCGTAATAATGAATTATAACACTACAGTAATGGTTAACGAGACGCTGGGATATGAGAGGCTGCTGCGCCTAATTATATAGTGGCAGCTAAAGAACGCGTATTGCGGCTACACTGATGTTTGCGTCCTTATTTATTGTGTTTTACAAAGCATTTATAGCATTAATGTATGTGGGTACGACAATTATCGCATGACAAACGTGAACAGAAACAATGCCTTCAGAACATTTGTTCGATGTCGAATTGAAAACTCGGGAGCTATAACGCTGGCCGTATAAATACATGATTGGCCATGAGCTCTGTTAATGACAAAGATTGTGGGAATCGTCATCGGGACGTTTGGGAAAGTTCAGAGTGCCTCAGTTAAATTTGTTGCATAATTTTCTAAACTTTATCCTCTGGTGGGACGAAACAAGTGCGTGCTACTTTCCAATTCCTTTTGCGAAATATAGGGTAGGGTTAAGCTGAAACTGCAACTAACCTAATTAGCACAAGCAATGATGTCGCAACCTAATTAGCATACCGTCATTGTACTAACAAGGTTTATGAAATCATAAACTAATAACAATTACTTTATCGAGATGGCTAGCGCCCCGTGCAACCATCGTAACGAACTCTTATTCGCTGCTTCTCATTGGCACAAGCGCCTGATGACGTCGTAGAACCGAAAATTCCCACGTTAAAGCAAAAGACGCTATCACCTCTATGGTGTCGTGGTGATGTCGCGCCCTCCTCGCGTTTTACATTGCATGGTTTTAGTATCCGCACCGCCAAAGGGGATAGCAGAGCAAGAAGCTTTAATTTCCAACAACAGTGGCAGCGGCGTCTTCTTTGTTTTGAGCTTATTTGCAAAACTTAACTTATTTCGTTCCGCTACACGAGCATTTTGTTCTGTCTCACCACGGGCACCATGCGACGATTTGTTTACCACCAGCGTGCCTTCAGTGCCATCAGAAACGTTTTCCTTGTTTTGTTTTTTTTTCGCCTCCAATCTTACGTGCACTATAAAGATGTTGTTTCGTAAACTACCGTTGTATCTGTGTTGCTTCAGTTTTGCAGCCGCAAAACCAGTGACGCTTTGCCTGCCGAGTCGCGTCGCAAAGCTGTAAAGTACGTCATTGCTCTTCTCTCCGGCTCGCCTCGCCCGGTGTACACGACCCACACTTGAACGGAACACCAAAGTAGTATTCAACGTAACCTCAATATTTATTCAACTTAACTAAAAAAGAAAGGAAATGAGAGCTGGATGATATGAAGTGTTATGCAGACATTCAATTATGAAGAAACTGTCACCAAGCGTTTCTTCCAAACATAAGCAGTTATCACTGCTAAGATATAAAGGTGGTGTTTCCTTTAGCACTGGGCCGCATTGTATATATGTCTGTTGCCAGATTCCATGGACATCCAGATTGAAGCGCATGCAGTCTTGACGTAAGTGAGTGCCAGTGACTAGGACGACATGCTGCTGAAGCTGGCGGCCAGTAGCAGTGGAAGCGGTCGCCTTCACCCTATACGTCTTGCCTTGTGTACCGTATACGTATTGTACTATGTATCACCAAGCCGGAATGAAACTCGATCGACTCATGCTTCGGAAGCAGAACGAGCACGCACCATTCTTCGCGTCACTATGCTTCACGCTTATGATAGCTCGGCACAGTTTTTCTTTTGGTGCGAAAAAGTCATGCCTAGTTGAAGCTGATAAGTAGCTGCTAGCTTACATGGTTCGCTCTTCAATCTGGCCGTACACTACACATGTGTGCGTACTCCTGAAAACGGCCCGAATAAGTTTATGGAAGCGTCTGTAAGTGTGTCTCTACGTACTGATAGATCGGAACGATGGAAAGTATTGCTTATTTGTGAGACTGCCGTGAGGAACACAAATTCCTGATCACGTTCACTACCGTAGAGCCATCGTAGCCACGAGCATCGAGCCACAATCAATAGTGCACATTCAACATTCGTTGATGGTTACACATCGCAATTTCCACTCACGCCACTCGGGGGTAAGTATATATATTTATAAGCGTACACAGCTTGGCAGGCGCGCCTCGTGGAACCTGATAGAATGCGTTTATGCTGCTTTTCTCTCGTGCTCGTGGGCGACAATCGGCTAACGGCCGCCGCCGATCGTATGCTATATCCGATACGTTCAGAGCCAAAAGTGAACTCTATAGTCGTGCCGCCGGCATTCGAGCCCGCTTCCGTTTCCACTCTCGAGGATTTCTTCATTTCCGCCGGTGTTCATTGGGCACCGCCTCATCAATCAATCGTCCCGCAGCACGCTTGAAGGCGAAGGTTAGTCCATATTTCGCCTGGCTGCCTCTCGCTGGGCCAGCGTAATCGAAAGCGGGTCGTAAAGATCGCTACGAACATCCTCTCGCACGCCAGCTGCTCGCAGCCGTGTCGGACGCGCAGGGATACTGAGGCGGCGGGGGGCGCAAGCGAGAAGGGGGTGGCCGGGGCCGGGGGATAGGGGGGAGGTTAGTTGAGGGTGTTGCGCCTTGCGAATAGAGACAACGACAACAACAACAAGACAGGAGCAGACACGAAAGATGGTGGGGGGGGGGGGGGGGGGGTTACCGAGCGTAGGGCACAACTCCGTATAGCGAGCAAGCGGCAGAATTTGAAGACGGGGGAGAGCGGCGGGATCCGCCGGGCGGGGAAAGAGCCATCGGCACCCAAGAATGAAACAAAACGAGAACCTAATCAGCCAATTCATCCCCCCTCTCTCTTTCTTTTGACGCTCTTCTTTCTCTCTCTTTTCTTGCTTCACCTCCTCCCCGGAACCCCGCTGCTTGGTAAGGCTCACACGCGTGCGTGTGTGGTCCGCCGGGGCACTTGGAAACAAGTCGGCGCGCGCGTTAGGCCGGGATTAGCGGCCGCCGCGTTCTCTGGTCTCCGCGGCGTGCTTCTGCGTGCACGACGTCGCCGGGGGTAATCGCCGCGCGCAGCCCCCTCTCCCCGCTTGCACTCCTGAATTGAGGGGAGGAGAGAATAAGCGAGAGGAGAGCAGGGCGGGAGGGGAAGAGGGTCATTAATTTGCGAAGGGCGTTAGCGGCGGGAAGGTGGGTGGTGGGCGAGGAGGAGGAGGAGAGGGGGTCGCCTGATTACTAGGGCGGTCCGCCTCCTCTCCCTTATGAGGCGACCCCACCCCGCAAGGGGGCACGGAGCCATCAGTTATACCTGCCAGAGGCCTTGCCTTTCGGGAACGCCCACTTGGCACCATCGTCGGCGCCAGCGGTCGCCTATGAAGCTGTCTCGTCGGTCGCCCGGGCTGCTTGCCGCGGCGTCGTCGCAGTGCACGAACGCCCTCCTCGAGGGCTTCTTTCTCCCCCATCCTTTCTTTACATTCTCTTTGTCCTCCTCACCCCCCATGGGCCCCAACGGCGATCGCGCCTCGCAGACAGATAAATGGCTCGGCCGCGGTCCGGACGCGGGATGCCCGGTCACCCCCACACGCGCGCGCGGCCCTCATTAAAGAGTGAATTGTCTGCCCGCATACGCACGTTCTCTGCCGGAAAAGAGAGAGAGAGGGTGGAGAGGGCACTCTTTCGCGCCCCGCGGTGCGAATGGATTCTCTCACCTGAGGGGAGAAAAAGAGGCTCGTCTTCGGACGTAAAGCTTTGCGAAAAGCGAGGCGTCTCTGACGGCGTATGAGCAGGGCTTGCCTGAACGTGATGCGTCCTGTGCGGGACGGTCGCGTCCTACACGCGGAATGAATTCTCTTGCCCTTCGGATAAGACTGACGTGGCTGCGGCGCTGTCATGTCTACGCTACAAATTAGCGCTCTCGGACCAAGGACAAATGCACGATAACTCCCGAAAGTGATCGCAGGGTTTAGTCAGAGATTAGTTTTGGATGATCCATTGGTTAATCACTTGCTCGCATTACTGGCAATAGCTTCAATTTCGATTAAGAAGCAACAAGAAGAAATCCGCCCGAAAACATACGCACCTTTTATATTACACGTAGAGACTAGGCATACTGTCATAACGTATAACCACGCCGTGCCATCGAAAACGCTTGAGGCTATTTGCTGCGGGCGGTGTTCAATCGTTGGCTCGAGACGAAAGGTAATTCAAAATGATTCTTCGAATAAACAAAGCTGAGTCGTATTAGACGTAACTAAATACTGAACAAGTGATGGATACAGAAGAGCAAGAAAAGCATGCAAAGTTTGCTTTCTTTTTTTTTTACCCTTCCCCCCCCCTTTTTTTTTCTCTCCCTAATTTGGAGGTCGTCAGATTTAGAGGCCTTGCGGCTGGCTGGCTGGCGACGCTGTAGTGGCGACCTGTTCCTTCTTACAAGCGTTCTGAATCACACATACCGATGGGTTTGCGCTACCGGAGCTTGTGAGGCTGATCGTGATTCATTTCGTGATATATGATACCGGACCCGGTAGATAGTGTGAAAATGTTGTCTTGGCAGCTCGTAGATTTCAAACAGTAAAATATTCCCGAGAGTATTTTTCACTTTCTGGTGCAAAATAAGTTTTATGAACAATAATTTGTTCGTAAATGTGCGCGTAATCAAAACACGAAGCCCGTCTTTCTCACGGGTACTGGACTATTAATTTCCCTTTAACAAAGCGTATCAGAGAGCGAAATAGCTAAGCTTGTGTATTATATTAATTTTTTTGCATGACCTCTTTCTCTTATTACCACCCATCTCATGTTTTTTTTTTTTCGGGGGGAGGGGGTGTTGCTTATTTTATATCGAACAGATGTTTAAGACATACCGTGTGGCAGGTAACAAGAGTCTACATCTCCCCGTGGATTACTTGAGTACGTGGACATTACGCGTACGGGAGATCGTAACGCGAAGTTATGTAATTGACAAGGTTCATTTAATTACGTTTGCGAATGTTCACTCTAGAGCACATGTTGCAATTGATGATGTGGAGCCGGGACCAACTTCTCTAAATCTATATAAACGATGTACACATTGAAAGTGATTGCTCTTATGCGTTCCCAACTATCTTGCAAAAGTTAGTGTCGTCGTTGCACGTCGTAAAACATGCACATGTTTTCTTATAACTAAAACAGGGCGGTTCTTCAAGTGCCTTACACCGCAATACCACAATAGGTTTCACGCCGGTTTATTTTAGCACGCCAACTCGATAACAGTAACCATTGATCAGCACTGCAACTTATACTGTACCTCTACGCGTACCTTTCGCATTTCTATAATTTAATTATCCAGACGTCCCTAAGGACATGATTAGGAGCTGTCCGCTGCATGCGCTGATGGGTTGCGTGCTCCAATAACTAGATTGGCTATCACCGATGCAACCATGGGTACAAGAAAAGGGGGCTTTTCCCTAAATGGATACTTGTTGCAGAAAAGCCAGCTTTACAGGTGTCTGCTGCTTACGTGCAGACATCTTAGACATTTTGTCGAGGTTCGCAAGTGCAGTATATCACTTGTAAAGGTTTTCCATGTCACAACTATGTACAGTAACTACCACCGGTTAATATTTCAAATTAGTTACATTGCGCTCATGCGCACCTGTCTGAGCCTACACAAACACGAACTATAGCGGATCTTGCTTGTTACTTGTTGCTGCTGTTAGACATATCGAAACCATGGCAACGTGAAAGCATATATATATATATATATATATATATATATATATATATATATATATATATATATATATATATATATATATATATATATATATATATATATCCAGCCCAGAGGCTTTCTTTGCCTGGGCCTCGCACCAAAAATTACTGCCAAGATGTGTTACGTCGCTCACCCTACTATGAGGCGTCCCGAAGTTATAGATCAAACATATCGATATCATGCTCGCCTAATTTGGTTCCCTATTCGTATAATCCTTACCGCGTTTTTCAAGAACATATATGCTATATACACGAACCGGCTAACCCGAGTAAATGAACGGCACTGCAGGTGTCCGCCCGATGCCTGCATTGCGTACCAGTGATCGTAAAAGGCGAATTGATTATCGTTTCACTGATAAACAAATCATCCTTAGCCGATCTCATGTAAAATTCTGTGATCTGCGTTCCGCACACATTAATATTGCACTCGCCAAGGCGCTGAGCATCACACTCTCAACTCCTGTTGAAGGTACAAAAAAGAAAACACAAGAGTGAAGGGAAAAAGAACGCTTAGTTGCTTTTTATAGTTTTTAATCTTGAAGTCGCCCATTTTGGCGAGGCGAAATGACCTTTGCGCGGGAGAACACACTTACGGAATCTTGTGCAATGTCTCACAGGAAAACCGAAAAATAGAAGCTTTTCTGGCGCCTCCAATATTCGAAACCGTGGGTAATATGGGCACCTTTGAATATCACGCAATCTAAAGAATGCGAGCTAACCTTCTGGTGAACAAAACGGTATGTTTATTGTGTTCCATGGGTACATATAATTATCATGCCGCATTAACAAAAAATACAATAGCTCTGACGGATCCATTCGGTGTATAGATTCGCTACAATAAACTTTCATGGCAAATGGTGGGGAGAAAAAAAAAACAGAGAGAGGACAGGTGCACTCAGTATTTGAGCTTCAATCATATTAAGATTAAAACAAAATTCGAAATAGAAGTTTACTTTATTTCAGCTCATTCTAAGCACAATTCACACAGTTTCATGAATTTGCGCTTTCTTAACAAGGAATCAAAGACGTCTAAATATACAATTCAATGAAAGTAAACATTTGACAGAAGTTTCTGGAAGATCGCTTCAGTGGTTGCGTATGATGAACACCGCCTTTATATATGCAAAGTATTCATTCATTCTGTCATTCACAAACGACTAGTCGAAGTACACAAATTCTTGTACAAAAGTTGAGTCTCTGACGTTTCTCGGTTTCTCGATAAAGAAGTGCGTACTTTCTGCGCAGTGGCTCCATAGAAAGGGACTTGTAGGTAAAGTGCATCTACCCCTAATTTTAGTGGCCCTTGGATTCATTTACTTAATTCAGTTACTGAGAACAGCACTCTGAAGTTTGCAATAGGTTTGCAGACTATAATCACATAGCCTGCCAGAACTTCGAAACACTCAATTCCCCAAGCCGCGAAAAACTCATGCAATCCTCCGGAGGCTTTAAATGGTCACTTAATGGAGACACTAAATTAGTTCACATTGCTAAAGTATTATTTCAAAACTCTATTTTCATTAGTTTAACAGCAACTGGTTGATTATCACGAAAGAAAATAATGTAAAAGTTGCACTTTTCTAATTTCGCGTTAATACCTCAGAGGCTACGTACGACAGTGTGATTTCAAGGATCATAAATTATTTTCTCGTACTTGCGCCCTTGTGCCCGGCTCTTTACCCGCCGTGGTTGCTCAGTGGCTATGGTGTTGGGCTGCTGAGCACGAGGTCGCGGGATCGAATCCCGGCCACGGCGGCCGCATTTCGTTGGGGGCGAAAACACCTGTGTGCTTAGATTTAGGTGCACGTTAAAGAATCCCAGATGGTCGAAATTTCCAGAGTCCTCCACTACGGCGTGCCTCATAATCAAAGTGGTTTTGACACGTAAAAAACCCATAATTTATTTTTTTTTGGCAGGCTCCCTGAAAGTTGTCCACGTTCGCTAAATTCCATCCTTGGCTCTTAAAATTCAATGTAATCCGCGTTCGCCGATAAAAATATAGCTAGGCTCGAACAGTCAAAATCCATGACGTCGAGCTGGTGCGAGAACTTGAAGCTGGCGTCTCCCCTCATTTTTTTTTTTTTTTGCGTCTTTGCTGAATTACCGAGCTTCATTTCGTAGAAAGATTGCTTTTTTTGTTTTGTACAAAGGTTATTTGTTAATACAGCTCAGATTATTTTATTTTTTCTCTTTAGTGTCCATTTAAACTCACTCACAAGCTTATAATTGTATCTTATCCGATACTTTATACGACTGCACAATCTTGTGCACAGCTTTAGAAGAGAAAGCGCCTGCACCTCAGTGCCTCCCATCCGGCACGCCACAGCTACTATCCTCCTTCGGCTACGGCGCATTGTTCTTCGCTGCCCGAGGTATCCCCGCTGGTATACATATAGCGCGCCTCCCACATTACAAGCCTCGACGTGATGGAATATATGCCGCTCGTCGCCAACGGACGAAGGACCAAACAAATTGACACGTTTAGCCCGTTTCCTCATTCATAACTGATGTTCGGAGTATAAAATGTTACGTCAAGCCGTAAATCTGTAATCATCAACAGAACATAAATTCGGAAGAGGTCCAAAAGCATGCTGTGCTTCCTCTCCATCCCTACACAGTTCCATAATTCCTTGCATGTTGCACGGGAATGAGGAGAGACACCCGCCACATAGGTGATATCCGAAACATGGCGTCAAAGTCTTGATTCCACTTACGCAATTATTTCCGGCGCATGCAGTTAGCAAAAACGCGGGCTTCGAGATCAGTTTCTGCTGCCCAGAGAGAGTCGTCGCTGGGGAATGCATTTGGTAGTCTCCAAACCGATGCCCCAACGACGGAGCTCTCTGGATAACGGGAGCAGATCTCAAAGGCTGTGCTTTTGCCGGCTGCATGCGGCAGAAGCGATTGCCGAAGCCGTCATAGACTTTAGATTTTGTACACCACCTACTGTTCGAGCAACAATGAGCCCACCACGACACCGCTATGCACCACAACCACAAACAACACCGGTCGGCGAGCGTCAAGACGAAGACAGCTCATAGCTCAAACAAACGCAAGGTAATACCAGAGTCTTTAAGCATAGAAGGACTATTGGTAATACGGAGGCACTTAAACAAAGGGGTTCGCGAGGAGGTATTAGCCAACATCAGGCATCCAATGAGCTTTCTCGCCATCCCCCAGGAGCGCAAGCAGGAAGGCGCAGATCGCAGTACTTCGAAAAGTACCACGAAACGCCGAGTTAATAGTTTTAGATTAGGGTGTTCAGGCATCGGGGGACACAAACTGAGGAGCGTACATAAGAACGCAAAGATCCTACAAGAGGGTTGGCGTAACGCAACGCTTGGATGCCCCAATCTAAAACTCTGTAATGTGGGCATCGCTTGTACATAGCGTAAAAACAGCCAAATCCCCCCCGGGATGAGATAGACAAAGAAATAAAGAGTAACTAAAGCTGAAGATTCCAGCTCTGGAGGGCTTCCTACCTCAAATGGGGTAGTTCAATTGACCTGAATAGGACAATTCAGACTAGGATACATAGCGCAAAAATTTTGACACAGGGACAAGCAGAACACGAGTGCGTTAGCACGCCGTCTATATTTTTACCAAGGAAAGAGCTTGAATTTTTGGGCATAATGGTCACATGACTGTCTTTTTTCCTCCTTCCCTTCAGTGTGTTCTATTGCAGTGGCGTCCCAGTGAGTATATATGTACTCACTAGCCGCAATAAATCAATTGAAAGTTAGCTCCCGTCCTGTGTTCTGCTTGTCCCTGTGTCAAAATTTTTGCGCTATGTATCCTAGTCTGAATGTTCCCGAGAACACAACGCCTAGCTATCAGTCGACTGTAGGTAAACTGTCCTTCATACAAATATTCAACTATTATGTAGACTTTAGATAATAAGACCAGTACACCTTTATCTACGGCGTGAAAATCTTTAATTACGTACCAAATAAAACGCAGAAATAAGAGCACCAGTCCATAATTATGCATATTGCGTCACAGTGCGTGCGTTCATAGGCGAGGAGTCTCGTACGTAGGAGCACGCATGCCAAGCATTATCAAGCCCCGGAGCCCTGTCGTACTCAGCCTTAGAACTGTACTTAGTCACTGTACTTCAAGGAACGAGGTAGCTGGGATTTTAACATATGCGTCGAAAACATCGAAACAGATTCCAGCTGCAACGGAGTCCAGCTCGGTACGCTGCTCGCAGGAATGACAAAGCTACGAAAAATCGGAGTCGCATGCACCTTCGTGAGCACAAATTCTCAAACATACAGACCTGGAGGGTGCACAAAGCGTATACAAGTAAAAAAAAAAACAGTTCACAAGTGATAGGGAAAAAAATAACGCGCAGCGATGGCACCGGCGATTAGCACGTTTAAGCAGAGCGCGATTCGCTGCATGCATATAATGGTTTAGAGGAGTAAAATGTGCGCGTTCTGGAACGCGAAGTTACAGATAAGTCCCCTTTATCAAATTTTGACGACGACACAAATGGCGGCGAAGAGCGTGTGGTTCGTGTGTGTGTGTGAAGAGCATCGTTTATGCAAATTTTGCACTCATTTAGTATTACGACGTTACTCAAGGCGCAAATAAAGTTTAGCGCCAGACTATATTGCGAACACTAAAAGGACAGTATTGTGTTGTATCGCACTACGTACTATACATCGGCATTGTCTTTCTGAATGTTTACACACGCGAAGAAAGTGAAACGCTTTAGCAGGGCGCGTACCGCCTTGCGCATACTCGCAGACGATGCGTCTACAAGCGGCAGCGGTTAGTGGTAAAGCTGCAATGTTACGCTGAAATATTGTGAGGCCTTCTGAAACCGTACTTGCATCGCCAGTGATTTTGGCTTATATGCTTACATGCGAAGTCGCCGTTGTATCCTGGCCATGGCGGCGTCATTTCGATCGGGGCGAAATGCTAAAACGCCCGTATAGTTAGATTTAGGTGCACGTTAAAGAAACCCAGGTGGTCCAAATTTCCGGAGTCCCCCACTACGCGGCGTTCCTCATAATCATATCGTCGTTTTTGGCACGTAAAACCTCACAATTTAATTTAAGTCGCCATTATAGAGAATCACTTGGTTCCAAGAATTCATCTTTTGTGTCTTCAAGCTTTCTTTTCCTAATAAGTGTGTTCAGTTTCAAGAAAGCAGTTGCAATGTGGTGTTCTAGCGCGATCTTACAGCTTGAATACGCGCCATTACCAATGAGAATTTCCCGTTAAAGTAAGATCGAGTGGTTTTTCGCGTCTGGTATTCGTCTCCCGCGATAACTCTGCGTGGGTCAGGAAATTTCCGCAACTGTCTACTGGCGTCACTCCACGGCCGATCGCCATAAAATGTGGCATCTTCAGAAACCGAAAGCATGCCGCAAGACATCGCACTACAATTTAATTACTGCGTATTAGCAAGTTCGGTGTTGTGATTCACGATTCTAAAAGAAATGACGCGCGTTCTAAAAGAAGAAAAAAAAAGCGCATTTCAAAAGTTTCCGTCACTACAACCCACTAAGTTTCTCTGCGGAAATGCAGCACATAAGAGGTCGACGTCGCCAACTTGTCGAGCGCGCGGCCGAAACGCGAGACACACCTGCGTGAAAACCAACCTACCCGACATGTACACGAACAGTGCCAACAGCCGCATCCAACAAGTTTCCAATAGCTTCCAACGGTCGAATCAATCGCGCTTCTGACGTATACCGTCCGGCAACTCGGATGATTTTGACGCACACCCGTCTCCGTCTTTACACACACACACACACGCAAACGGGAATCCCGCGCACGGCGCGTTTCACAAGCAGGCGTACGCTGTGGTGACGTTCTCGCAAGTCTTGCACTCCAGCTTGCAGCACCACACCATGCGGCACTGGCAGGTCTCGTAGACGACCTCGGTGAAGCTGCGGTGCTCCCTGCCGCAGCACACCCTGTCGCAGTGGTCCGGGTCGCGACACCGCCGACCCGCCATGCCGCTGCCGGTCAGAGGGTTTGGCTCGCAGAAGGAGGGCGACTTCTCCAGGTAGACGAGCCGGTCCCTGCCCAGCCTCCGCAGCCTGGCCGTGACGGCGGCCAGCCACTTGGGCCGCTGCGTCGTGCCTGCCGTGGCGGCCGGCACCTTGCGCGGCTTGGCCACCACGTCGGTGGCGGCGAACTCCGGCTTGTTCTCGATCTCGGCCGGCACGGCGCGGACGTACTTGCGCTTCAGCCGCCGAGCCACCTCGGGAAAGGGCGCCAGCTCCCGCCAGCAGGTCTTGAGCGAGCACGAGCCGGACACGCCGTGGCACTTGCAGACGGGCCGGATGCCGTGCCTCAACGTCTGCGGCGGGTTGCGAGACAGCGTACCAATGACCCTGCAGCTGCGCGTCCTAGACCCAGCGTGAGGTCTCGCTACTCCGGTCGCGGTTTTAGAGATTTCGTAGCAGAGGCAGCTGAGGCGATGACACGCAGACACATGCATTGAACTGAACTGAACTGAACTTGTGGCCGTACTCTTTGTAAAGGGCGAGTAGTATTCCAATATATACTCAGGCCGAAGGATTAAACAAGGAAAACAAGATCAAAGAAACAAAAGAGTGAATAAAAAATAAACCTTTGCAAAAAGAAAAAGAAAGAAAGAAAGGACCACTAGCGGCGCACTTCTGTCCATTACTCACGCTGACACTTGCGAGCTCCCCTTCTATGGCTTTTATTGAATTACCTTGGACACCGTCAGCCTCACAGAAAGCCACCATGCAGTGCACTGCTGCGCTTTTTAATAAGAAAGGAACACAGAAAAGGAAAGGCGATTGCGCTTGGTTTGCCACCATGTATACTGGGGGAGAGGGAAGCCGAAAGAAAAAGAAAAGGATAACAAGTGGTGCGTGCGCACACACACAACAGCGTTCACGGTGCAATCAAAGGCCAGCCGTCTTTAGTGCAAGTACACGTACCAGAGCCAGCCTGTATACCTTAAGCTTCCCTGGAGGGAGACTATGAGATAAAGAGCGTTATTCTCGGTCGATCAGTTTAGGGGATACTTTCAACGGACAGGCAGAAGGTCAGTCGCTCCACCGAGGCGTCGTGCCACATGCACCACATTATGCAAAATCGAAAGTATCCCCGAAAGGCGATGGACCGAGAGTAAGGCCATAATGTTAACCATCCATATCCGCAGGTTGTACAATCCGTTACCCTGCCATCATGCCATTCTCGCTTTCGTTGGCTACATCAAGTTCAGCTTCAATAAGATCTATCGATAGTCGAAGCACCAGGTTACCCACATTTTCTTTCCATTCTTCCCACTGCCTTTAATAATCTCGTTATACTACTCACGCTTTATTTTCGATTTGATGCTGTCCCTACTCGATGCTGCAGCGGAAAAGTTTGTACTCCGGACACCACTTTTTAACTCCCCGAATTGGGTGCAGTTCATTAGTAAATTACCGGGCATTAGCGATCACGATGCTGTACACTTGCTTGCATTACGTGTCCCCGTCCATAGCATTTACTCCAAATAAGGCACCGAAGGTATTTCTTTTCTTTTTCTTTTTTCATAAGGGGTGATTATGCTAAAATTATGCAGGAACTAAACGAATAAGCGTCAAACACATCTACGCTCAAGCAGTTCGTGTTCCGTCAGGGAACTGTGGCTACTATCACCTGACGGACAATCCCCAAGCCGCTCTGCTTGGTTAGAAAAAAAAGTAACGGGCTGATTCATTCCCGACAAAACGTACAGGCACACTGACTGCTGTCTTGTCTGCACGGCATTCTTTTTGCCATATACAGTACAGGCCGTCTTAGAACCCAGAATCGAAACGAATAAACGAGATTCAAGCACGTCTACTTCTTAAAAACAAGAGTGAAAAAAAAAAGCACATTTAAACCTGCTAACATACGACTGACTCAATTTTCGTTGCGGTGAGTCCACTTAGTTGCATAATTGCTGCTTCCCCACGAATCGCGACGTTTTTTGCCCCCCAATCTCGTGGACCACGCAAGACCACTCCCGCTTATATTCAACCCTACCAAAATGCGCATTTCGAGAACAGTGGGGGATCCGGCACAACGACAAGAACAAGAGAGAGAGAGAGAGAGAGAGCAAGCGCGTACCTCTAATGGTCGCTCGAAACGTCGCATGCAGAACGCACCCTGATTCCCACAATGATGTTGTGCGTGTCGACGGGTCTCCGCAGGGTGCGCGGCCTCTTGCCGGATTCTCGCGACAGCAGCCGCCGCGCGAACTTGGCCGCGAACGGGTAGTTGTCCCCGCAGCCGCCCCACTTCCAGCCCTGCTGCAGACCCGCCGAGGACTCCGGCTCCTCGCGGCCGGCCTCGCCGCACGAGCAGCGGTGGCCGAGCCGGCCCGTCCGGCAACCCTGGGCCACGCTGTGCGCCACGCCGGCCGCCGTGAGGGCGTACACGAAGGCCGTCTCCGGGTACACTGCGTTTGGAGAACGACACCGAGAGCTCTGGCGTGAACCCCCCCCCTTTTTTTTCTGTTTTTATTGAACATTTTACCAGGTGCTTTAAAGAATAAACTCGATAGCTTAATTCGATATATGACCCTTAGCGTGTCGAACAGTGTGTGTGTTTTTTTTTTCAGAAGTCAGTCGTAACCAACCGGACCATTGTGTTTAACAGAAACTATGATTGCCACTATGGCGCTTTCGTGTCCGTATAACTGCATATAGTGCTTTAACCGGTGTTAATTGAGGGTGGTAACCACCGGCGGATTCCACATAACTGCATATAGTGCTTTAACCGGTGTTAATTGAGGGTGGTAACCACCGGCGGATTCCACCGCATTGACTCTTCTGACCACTTCCGAGGTGCGCCGTGTATGCCCTTTTAGACTTGACTTCGAAGAATAAACAAGGCGAAATTTCGAGGTGGCTGATTCAAAAGAGAACCTCTGCGCAACTAATCGCAGGCGTTTTCTTTTCTTTTTTTTTTTCAACTTGTCTCCTGGTTGGATTCTTAAAAATCCCATCCTATTTGTTTACATTAAAGGCGTTACACGAAGAAAAGAATAGGATAAGAGCATGGAGTAGCACCTTAGCATTAAATGACCTGACGTTTAAGCCCGTAATAGAAGACTTCGAACCTCTTCGTGGTTTCCTACTGAAAATTCAGGGATGAACATGATTCTGAATTATCTGATATATTCGACGCGAAATGATACCGAAATTGAACCTAGAGAGAGAATTCAAGAATCGAAAATTACGATCTCAACCAACTAACAAGTCACGACGAGAAAGACCCGTGAATATTTTGCATAATATTATCAAGAAATATCATAATTATCTTTAGGAAATGTGTGAATGCTTAGCGAGAAGCCCGTATAGCTATATTTGAATTAAACTGTGTCCAGAAAGTATTTTTCCTTCTTCCTTTCTTTCTTTCTTTCTTTCTTTCTTTCTTTCTTTCTTATTTCTTTAATGTAATGAATACTCAAGTGACCCGCTAATTATTACTGTTTACACATTGGAATGGCCGACGCACCTACGCATGCCTATTGTGGAATCGAGGAGAGCACCGAACAACTCATGCGAATGAGCCCTCACTGCGACATTCAGCGCCAACGTCTCGGTTAAACTTCAAACGTTTCCCAAGGTGCCTAGACAGTGATACAATAACCAATTACTATTACTTCACTCAAAATTGTAATTGATTACAGCGAACAATTACTGCACTAGGAAAGTAACTGAGAAATTACTAAAAAGTAGTAGATTACGTTTACGTTGCTTTCCTCTATTTATTTATTTATTTATTTATTTATTTATTTATTTATTTATTTATTTATTTATTTATACTGTCAGCATAATCGCCAAAACAGGAGTTGCTAATTTGGGCCCAGTACAAAAAGGAGGCAGGAGGGGAGGGGGGGGGAGAAAAAGAAAAGAAAAGCACTCTTTACGAAAGAAACATTTATTATCATTTAAATTTATTTATGTATTATAAATATTTATTAACATTGCAAAAATGCAGGAACTAAAACAAGTCGGCATGAATATTTCAGCGAGTCCACTGCATCTCTTCTATGCTCTTGATCTTCACTAACAATTGCTTTTCAAAATTTTCGTCGGTGATTTTCTCTCGTTTCCTTGTGAAGGCAGCAGGGGCAGCGACCCCTAAAGATCACTCGGTGTGCGCGCAGGAGGGTATAAGGGCGGTGTTGCAAGGTACAAACACGTTGCGCAAAGATGGTGATTGCATAAAGCCGCGATGCTCGTGTCTGCATGGGTCATGTTCGAAGCGGAGCGATTCATGGTTGCTCGGTCTAAGGGAAGGCGCTTCCGATATATAGGGCCAGTGAGAAACTGAAAATTTTGTTTGTTTATATTTGCAAGTTCCCACAGCACCCCCGTAGGCATAATTGAAGGGGAAAGTTCAGAAGCAGATACAATACAAATACAAAACAATGCTAAACACAGCAGCAGCACTATACGGCATGTAAACGAAAACAGCAACACCACCAATAACAAAAGAAAGACGATGGAGGCGCAATAACAATTTATTCCGGTAAGCAGTTCTGTCATGTACAGTACGGAGTCTTGAATAAGTTAATGCAGCATTTATAATCGCGTAATTTAAGAGCGTAGTCTACGTGTCAGGACACGAAGGTGGGCTTTTTGAAATACTTGCCCTTGTCAATACCAATGTTGTTGTTGTTTAGTTGGTTGTAAAACAATGACAGCCTTAAGAAATAAAAACAAAATCGCCATAGGTGATCTCCTGGCATCGGCGTATAAAGTGGTCGTCGCTGTCGACCCATAGAACCACTGTTTCAATTTGTTCGCGTACATATGGTACACCTCCCTCCGACGCTCTTCACTCGTTAGCCAATTAGGATTGAACGATTAATTGTAACGGACACCAGCAAATGTTCACGTTCCTTGAAAACGTGGCTAAATCATTAACGTAAATAATTAAAATAAAGCTGAATTATATTAAGCCCTAAAAAATGTTGTTCACGTCTAGCAACATCAAAAATAGGTTTATATGAGTCACGTATCCAACAGTCACGTATACGACGCTCACGTATCCGTATACAGCCAAAACTTTCCTCTATATCAGAGAAGTCGTAAACTGCACTGTAAGCGAAGAGTTGCGTGACAGTTCCTATCGCTTATGAAAGCCGGTTAAGAGGCTTCCAGAAGAGGAAGAGAAATTAATTATAAGCTCAGCGGTCGCAGTTTCAGGAGAGTCGGGTTTGCAAATCTGCGGGCTTGCCTTGTTTAGGGGATCCGGGCGTAGCTGCTCAACACTTATTGTAGGAAAGGCAATTTCATTTGCAGACTGCAGGAATCCTACTGTAATTTCCGCCAAATTTAAGTGCCCAAAGCTCTGTCACCTGTTACAGCTTGTTTCGTCAAAAATGGAACTGGTTACATGTCATTGATTAATTTTAAAAAATGTGATTGAATTACAATGAGCGTTACCGAATGAACAAAGCTATCGTTAAATTACAAAATTACCAAAACTGGTAATTGAATAAAGATAAATAATTTCCTGCAATTCGTCGCGTACAATTCTAGTTTCTCCAGCCACTGTTAAGGATGTTACCAGCTGAACTGCATTCAGTATAAGCTAGGGCTGTTTGCCGCAACTACCCGGAAAAGTCAAAAGGTTTGCATTAGACCGGGAGTCCTGCGTAACATATACTTGGGATTACGCGGTGACAAAACGTCTTGAGACAAGAAAGATAAAAATAAGTGAGAAAATTTCCGAATGATTATGCAGCAGGACTGCCGCGGTTATGGCGCAGAGGCACCAGCTTCGTAGCGAACACAAGGGGCAGATAATTTCCTATACATCAATGAGAATGCGTCGCTTTTAGGCAGGTAACATACAAATGTATATTTATTATTAATAGTTACGCAAGTCAATTGATTATTCGGAGAGCCTCACCATGTGTGCAGCCCTTTACGACAACGAGATAAAGATTTTTAATGAAATGCATTTAAGATGCTTTAAAGTAACGTTCAGTACCGTGGTATCACACTTCTCTCCTTCCAAGAACACGACATCCAATGCGCACCTGGTGATGTGCTGTTCCTTCGTTTCATAACTGTCATTGTCATAATGCGTCAGGTAGCCGAAAACGGAAGCTATAATTTACAAGACGCTGCAATTTACCATTTACAAGCTCCTCAGTTCACAGAACGTGCAGTTGCCAAAGGCATTACATGCGTGTGTCAAATAATATAAAGAAATCTTTTTTTTAACTAACGGACTTCCCGCAATCTCTATATAATACACTTCGTTGAAGAATTCGAAAATATTTGATATTCTATTCGATATTTGCATTAAGTCCGATTTAGAAATTTTGTCATTACAAGAATTCTAGGTTTTCTTTCCGTATGGTAGTTCGCGTGCGGTAACCTTGGGTACACGCTATTTTTTAACACCATGCAGTACTCGATGTTGATCAGGTCATTTTCTGCATACCTCCTGCACTACCGGTGTTGCCTCCTACAAAGCTCACAAACACAGCGACAGACAGGTCGGATTTTCGCTACAGAGCCACGCGTTCGTCGTCACCGACGTCGGTCATCCCGTGCAGTGCATACCTTTCTTAAGAAGGCTCTTGCGATCCTGCAGCAGGTCGCACTGCCAGGGGTCCCACTTGAACAGCACCTGACAGCTGCTAACCGTGTTTCGCATGCCTTGCACGATGGTGTGGATCACGGCCGGCTCCGAGACGCAAAAGCGTCGCACGCTCGGGTCCCTCCTGTGCTGGCGGCAGAACTCGCGCTCGGACACCTCCCGGTCGGCGTCCAAGGTGAAGTTCTTCGACCTCGACAGGACGCTGGGCCACAAGAGCAATGTGAGCCGTAAGGAACACGGTCGACCTTCGAATCTCAGGAGAGAGAGAGAGATGTATTCTATTCAATTTATGAGCGAAGACCGTGCAATAGACAGGACAGGAAGGAGCGATGGACAACGGTACTGGCACTTCTTCACATCTATTCCACTGCACTGTTTTTCCACTCCTCTGTTATTTAGTTCTAAGTTTGGTAACGGCGTCCACTCCTGACTGGAGTCATATTCGCGGACGGAGGTGCTGAGAGGAGGTGTTGGGTTTGGGGGGGGAAATACCGGCGCGAAGTCTTGCCTGTTCAATAAAAGTCAGGATGGTGCGTAGGACCATCTTGACATCGGCCCCGTCCTTGGCTGCAGAATAACGCAACGAATCTATTTCAATGCGTTCTCCTTTTTGTGATGCGCCAGCGGTCCGAGCGGCGCTCCCCCTGTGTTATCACAAGGCTCGGATGGCCGTGAGCGATGAATGATAAAAAATAATATTAAATGGAATCGGGCGAAGAGAACGCATTAAACCGACCCTGTTATTTATCGATCAAAGACAGGATAGCCGGTTCAACAGTTACGTGCTGCGTAACAAACAGCTATATTAGTAACAAACAGCTATAATATCTTCATCGGTGAGCAAATTTCGCTGCACGGTCTTTGAATTGGGCGCAAATCCAGATATTCCACTAAAGTGTGGCCGCTAAAATGACAGAAAGCCTTAGCCAAGAAATGTCTTGTGCCTTTTAGCCGAGGGAGAGAGAGAGAAGAAAGAAAGAAGATGTATTAACCAGAATAGTGTCTCCATGGTTGGCTACGCTGGGGGAGTAAAACAAAGTAACATAAAGAGAGGAAAGACACGGTGAATGTGCGAACGTACGCATACAACATCATGCACGTCAAAGGCGCTCGCACAAGCCAGTGGTTTTCATATAGAACAAAAGCACCTTCACTAGCGATTGTCTTGTCAAGGCAACACATTACACAATGATTGTCTTTGTATATCAAATCAAAGACAGTCGCTCAATAAGCGGTCCAGCCTCAGAGCCAAGCGGCTCAGATACATTGAGTGGCATCCGACACGGAATCCATTTCTGTAACGTATCTTTTGCTTAGCGGGCTTCCGGCGTTTGCTCGTCTATTTTAATGTGCGCGATGACAACGCCGTAATCCCGGTCCAAGTACGTTTCATGTGGTTACGGAAGAAAGCAGGTCTAAGTGATGTTGGTAAGACTCACGCCAACACCGAGCGAGGGAATACCACAAATACATTGGATATGTATTTTATGTGATTGCCGCTTTACAAGGAGAAGGACAAAGCCGCACCATAGGCAAGGATATAACATCAATCTTGGCTCCTGTCATCACCTGCAACACATATGCGACTTCACGCGTTACAAGTTATCCAATACTTCAGTTCACGCTGCTCTGTTCTCAAACAAATCAAACACAGGACCACAGTAATAATGCACTAGAAGTCTGAACAACACTGCGCCTAACTTGCGGATAAGAGCAGCAAAAAGGGACAAAAAGAGGCCGGTAGTGCGCCAAGTCGATAGTTGCGAGTCATGACAGAAACTGGAGTTCGTATTATGTGGCTCCCTATGGCTCTTCGTCGGCGGCGTCCTTCCGCATGTAAAGCGGAAACCAAGACGTAGAACTAAACAGGAGAAGACACAATCTGTGAGATGCTTGGTGTGTGTCAGTGATCTTGACACTACTACCTTCGCTTCTGGAGCGGTATCCGCGATGAATGAAAGCGCATCACGCAAGGGACGTTTCCATGTAGCCACTGCAGTGACGAGCACGCGGTAACGTTATGATAAAATCAGTCATTCAACGTCCAAGCGAACCGTCGATGACATGAGGTCACTTTAAACAAGTCTTCTCAACATCTTACCCGTTCCTTGTCGCTGACCATCAAGGAAATATGACTCGTGTTAACAAAAAAGGAAATGAATCCGTAGTGTTCGTTTCCAAACAATCCTGGAAGACGAGTCAACGAGAGTTAGAACGGCCCATACCGTCCTTATTGGAGTCCGTCGTTCTTCATCTTCTTCAAAGAGTAAAATACTCGAATCCGTGAACAATCACGATTCTCGTCACAGTGGACGAGCAATTCAAGTTTGTTACATTTTGAGCGTCCCTGCGAACTGCTAGAACACTATACTGCGATTTCGGCATACAACCGGAATAGTTTAAAAACTGTTTTGGATGCCGCTTTAGATCGGCCATCTCCCAACTAAGGAACTCAAGAGAAGTCCACGATCAGCCCGTTCCTGCTTCTGCGTGCGGATAATTAGTCTCCTAAGACCGTCCCTTAAAACGGGAACCCTGGCACTGAGTGACGGAGGGACAGGCAGCTTACCCGATGCTGGCCATGACTGCGTGGTTGAAGTAGAGACACACACAGACCACCAGCGCCCGCATGTCCGACGCACGTGGCGGCCGCGTGGCCAAGTGGGACCCCGATCCATGTCACGGCGGACCGGCACGCGAGCGCACGTCGAACGCTTACGCACCGGTGGCTACGGCGGCGCCCGCGCGCGTGCAACCTACAGTGTACTGCGCGTACGGGCGAAGAGGGAGCAACTGGCGCCAGGATATTTGAGCGTTGGCCCGATTGTTTGAGAGGCGCACCTTCGGCGCTTGTCGCGGCTGCCGTCGGCCACGTGGCCCAACGGGGGGGAAGTGTGCCGTCCGCACAACGCCTCTGAGTCCGTGGTGTGCCGTTCGCCTGTCTGGCCGCCGCCTGCGACGACCACAGGTGCGTGCGTGTGTTTGTGCACGCGTGTCTCCGCGCACTTTTCTTTCTCTCCCTTGTTACAAACGGCAGTGCGTAACTCGAGCGAGAGAGCGCGAGGACCCGACTGACGCGCGTCTAGCAGGCGCCGGTGAGTCGCCGAGGCCTCGTCTTTCCTCGGTCGCCGCCGCAGCCGGTTGCCTGCCGCTGTCCCGTGTGAGGTGCAAGGCCATAGAGCACGCCGCACCTCGCTTGTCTCCGCCACTTCCCGCGTTGAATGACTGTTGCCACTTTGTAGCGGCGAATGCATAGACTACCGGACTGCTACGCCGTCGCTTCGAAAGATCGAGGTACTGTGGCAGCCCTACTGGAGGTATGAGCACGGTGTTGACACGTGTGTTGCAGAAAGCGTCGTCTGCTCCGCGATATTGAGGAAACGACGAAAGCAGGGTGAACGCGCAAATGTCAAGCAGCAACCTCGCGAGCTACGTATTAGAACGGATACCCGGGCTATGCGAAACAAGCGGGTTCACTCGTATTCACCTTGTATAGGTGTCGTATAGGCCTTGCCTGCACCTGTACGACGAAGCCTGCTTCAGGTGTCACGCGAGCGTCTCACGGTTACGCGCGCAGCCAGCGATGACGTGAAAACGCGTCTCTTCCGTCGCCGCCCTTTCTCCTTGCCTTCGTCGTTTGCAATTATATGACGCTGTGTCCAGGCGCACCACAAGTCCCGTTTTCACTGCGCGGCGGTTTCTGAGCTCGACTTGACGCAGGCACGAGGATACCCGCCTGAGAGTCCACTCCCCACCACATTTAGTTCACTGCAAATAATATTTTGCATTTTGTTGCTGCATACATCATGCTATGTGCTGCCGCGCTCCAGCTATATTGCGTACAATAACGACTCTAAACTGTCGTTTTTGAACTATATTAAATTTTGAAACAGGCATCGCACTGCATAACGTGAGCGTATCCAGTGACTAATTCTAACAACAAGAGAGTGAGGCTTGCGTTAATTTAGCCAAAGTACACGACCAACGAATAACCCATATACGACCCGTGTGATAGAGGACTTCGCAGACCGCCAACACAGCAGTTAAATTAAAAGCTCTACTTAGTACACAACAGGTATACTGAACCAATGATTATGTTTAACGAATGGTATAGTACACGCCGAATCCGGAGTGATGCTGCCCTGCACTGAACTTTTATACATTAGATAATTTGTAGCGTAAACGCAGACGGTAGCGTCAACGGCGGAGGCGACACCTTGCACCCTTTGTTTAACCACAGCGAGTTAATATCCTTGCTTGCTTTCTTGTTTGCATGCTTAAGTTGTTCGTCGAAGAAAAAAAAAGGCTAATAATGTTAGTAAAGATTATGTTACCGCCAACACATTTACGCCGGCAGCTAAACAGAACGCAGTTGGACGTTACAACAGTATATAGTTATCTCTGCGTGCTCTGGTTGAGAGCAGTGTCACAATGTACCGCTGCAACCACCACTGCCAACGTACAAACGTATCCGTATGGTATAGCGCAAGTGGCAATACCTGAACGGATCAGCACGAGATTGGGCATTGGTAAACACTGCTTTCGCAGTCCACACTTTCTTCCGGTCTCTTAAACGCGCATCCACTTCCCACAGTCAAAACCATCCACTCTCAGCGTCTCCGCCTTTGCAAACCGATCACTAAGAGCTCTCGAAGCATGCCTTTCTCAGAGCCCACAAGTGGGAGTATATTCATCGCTCTCGCTGCGTGCCTCTCCCCTTTGTATGCAGGGGGGGGGGGAAAGACTATTGTCAAACACATTCAAAAGCGGGGACGAGGAGGATGCGTGCTGCCAGCCGTCTCCTTTTGTGTCGTGGCACTGTGTTTGTTCGAAGATCTCGGGTTTCAAGAGCGGCTAACGTTCGCCTCACGTCTCCGCGTGTCCTTTCTCGCCCTGTATCAGGCTGTTGCCTACCGCTATTTTTATTCGCCTCCCCCCTCCCCCCTCCCCCCCTCACAATTGTTACTATACGATGCTTTTATTTGCTCGAAAGCCGCATTCACTGCCCACACCTGTCATCGCGAATGCCGATACTTGCAGGTTCTCTTTATAACTTTGTATCTTTCAAGGATGGGGGAGTAGATCGCTTGGAAAACTTCCCAAGAAAAGGTCACGCGTTCGTGCTCGTCTTTTTGCTTGGGCGCGAAGTTTCTAAGTGGCGCCGTGCGGGTCGCAAACGGCACGAAGAAAGCTTAATGTTGGATCACCCGATACATATGCGGTCTCAAAGCCAACCAAGTTTGGCAAGGCTGCACACAGAGCGCTGTCCGGAATAGTATAGGAAATGTTCGGAAGAGGGCTATAACCAGGCGCCACAATAATTGGGCTGTATAATCCGGAATTTACTACCTGCACATGTCTCGTACACATAAATACGCACGTCAGGAGCCCTCATGCACAAGATTTGTGCTCAACGTGCGCCTAAACATGTGCGCAAAAAGTGTAATCTTTCTTTACGTCTTTGTAAGCCTGTGAACGCTTTTGATCCCTGCTTTCAAAATCATTGATTCCAAGCTTTTTAAATATTCTCATCCAAACTATTAATTGAGCACTATCTACCCAGCACAATGCAAGCTATCGCTACGCGAGACCGTGCCTCTCGACAGGACACGAATTTTTTCAGAAAAAGAACAACAGCGCCAATCAGGTTCACCTCAATGGCTGGACGACAGAACAAATGTTGATGTATTTGCAACCTCCTATGATAGATAATGGGAATCAGTAAAAAAATAAAATCGAGTCGATCTCTTTAGAGCTGCTTTTGAGCCAGAAGATGCTACACAATTGTAACTAGATTTGTTGGCTGCAATGTATTCAGTGTACCTGGAGAACTTCAAACAGTTCTGGCAAGGTATTGTGACGTCTTGTTAAAAACACCAACTTGAATTATGCGCCGGGACGTCAAAAGCGAGTCGTGGATCCACTCTCTTGCAGATCTGTCAGCAAACACGGATGTTCCACAGCATCTTGCAAGTGAACCCCGTGTGCAGGAGATTCATAAATTTAGTCTCTAGTGAATGCACTGATGATTTCTTATCCGTGCCTGGAGTGGTCAGAGCGACAAAGGGTACTTTCAATCGCTAAGGCAAGAAATTAGGTCCCGTAGGAGCGCCATGTTGCTGTGAAATATCAGACTGATTAGTATGCAATGTGTCCCATATTTATCCATAGCTTTGAAGTAGCTCAGCTCGTAGCGAATGATTTGCATAGTGTTGCTCTGTTTGTCTGATCAAACGGAAGTTAATTCTTTGAATTCGAAGAACTTTAGCAGGTTAATGTAGAGTCAGCTATAACAAGGCAGTCCAGTGATGAGCGAGGCTTGGAGGCTGATGCTTCTGAAGCTTCCAGCGATGTCTCGTAAGTCAGCAGTAAAATCGGGACGAATCAAAATTGCTGATTCATAAACGGCGCCGCCGTAATCCACTGACTGTTCGAATGGCGCCTTCCTGCATGATAAGGTGCATGGACACTGTGATAAAGCTTGCGATCCAGAACACACCCCCCCCCCCCCTAAATATAGAAGAAGAAAGAATCGTTAAAAAGGAAAATGATGAGTCTGTGCAATAGGCAAGTTTATCTGGCTCCTCTTTCTCGTATTTTTATTTTCTCGCGCTGACTACATCGTGGCGCACTGCGACTCTTGCGCTTTTGAAACAAAGGGGAAGAGCAGTTACTGGAGCACAGCAGTGCCCATAGCTGTCCTGAGCGCGCATTCACAAACCTTATCCTGCGCAAACACTGCTCGAGAAGACGGCGTGAACGTCGATTTCGTTGGCTGTCAGAAGTCATCAGCCGTGACGTTTCGCACCCGGCGTCGTGAACGGGACAATGAATTTACTGGTACAAACTATTAGGCCACGTGAGGCTCACCCATGTGATCTAAGCGCCGCGCGTCCGTGGCATACTGATACTCCCGCGTTGTTTGCCTCCGCGATGCAGCCCGCCACCAGCTCGAAAGAGCGCGGGCATGCAGGACATCGAACCCGCGTTTAAGCGTCATCGCGAGTGTTGTTTTATTTTTACACGTTCTTCTAGTCAAATACAGTCTTCCGCACATAATAAGTAACACAACTTCCCGAGAGCGTCGTTTAAGGCCAGGTCCTACGGTGACCTTTCCTATATATAAGCTCGCTGTTGTAGTCGTCTAAACGCTGCAGCAGTGCTTCTATACGGAATATGACACGTATAAACACTACCGCATGCAGCCTAGCCAGGTACAATGCGAACAGGCTTCTTGTGAAAATGCGCATACGTCCGTCTCCACGCAGCGAGGTCGAGCTTTCTTTTCTTTTTTTCAATGTCGGACCGGCGTGCCCTCTGCACGTGCTGTCAAGTGCGCGCTATGCCGCGAATGAGAAGAGCATCGCCTTCGTGGCACGCGGCCGCGTCTATAAATAGCGGTCCCCCCCCTCAGCAGAGCAAATGCTCGCGCGCGGGCGCTCACAGTATCAAGCAGGGCACATTTACGGTCGGCCATCGGCGCCGCCGCGTTCGAGTTACCGGCGCACGGCAACAGCGCCATGGGCACGCGACCTCTGTTTGCTCTGCGCGGCCCGGCGTCGCTGGACACCCGACGCTGGCGCCCGGCAGCCGCGGCCGCCTAGGGTTACCGACGACGTCGCGGCGGCGCGGGCGACGCAAGCGGACGCCGACCGCGACGGCACCTGTCTGCGCCGAGCAACGCACGGACGCGTGATGTCATCGACGTCGCCTGTGACGCCCGCCCTGACGCGGTGCGCGCGCGCTTTATACTGTCGCCATTCACGGCCGCGTAACTGATCGACTCTAAAACGATGCCGGAAGCGCATGGTGCTGAGAACGTCGCGCGCGCTCCCGCGTGGCTCGGCGTCACGTCGCGCGGCGTCGCCCAAGCTGCAGGCCACGCGTCAAGCTTACGACTGATTCTTGCCGCTGAGCGTCGTACGGAGCTCTCGTACGTACCGTTTTCAGTGGCACATTTCTTACGGCTGAGCCATTATACGGGGTGACGCATGGGCACTCGCGTTATGATGTGTGCCTCTGTAACGAACAACAACAACAACAACAACAACAACAACAACAACAATAATAATAATAATAATAATAATAATAATAATAATAATAATAATAATAATAATAATAATAATAATAATAATAATAATAATAATAAAGACGACGACGACGACGATGATGATGATGATGATGAATAACTTCGTTTCAGCAACATTATGCGCTGAAAACGTTGCATATAAATACACCAAAACTTATCTCGAAGCATTATTTAACATATTGAGCGCTATTAAAACACGTTCGAAGCTTGCCGCCCCCCCTCACCTTTACTACGGTAACGAAATTAAAATTGTTGCATTCAGCAGCTTGCTACACTTCACCTACTTATTTGCCCCTTTCTTAAAAGGATCCACCACGGCAGTCAAGCGAAATCAACCGCATGAGAATATTTTCGTTTGCGAGCAAGGGGTTCTAACCATCGCACCACGGCTGTTAGCTGAAGTAACTGATTACACTGCCCATTCCAGGATGCATTGCAGAAGAAACGAATTGCCTGCGGTGGAACTGGAAACTATCAGTGCTGAACGACGGCGGCGGTATGCGGTAGCATTTTGTAAACATCGAGCGCATAGGAGACCACGGAACAGCGTCAGGTTCGCTTGGTGTATTGGTTGTAAGTATCAACGTAAGAGTTGGGGATCCCACAGCGGGGGCGAGCTGCTAGCTAGAGCCATGCCCCGTCCATAAGACAAGGAAGTATGTTGAATAAATGTTTAAGCAAAAGTAAAGGTGAAGAACTAATATGAAACAACCCGAGAAAATTGAACTGGTTCAGAATAAAAGAAGGAAAGGTAAAAGGGTAAGTACAAAGCAATTCCTGAAGTTCGGTTCAGTTCGATACAGCACAGTTCGAACAAAAGCAAAAAAAAAAAGTGGATTTGGAGTACGATTTTTATGAGCGATGACGTTTACGCTAGCGCGGACGTGGTTTCGAAGGCGTCTGCACATACGTACAAGCCCCTTTAAAGCTGGCTTCTCCACATTTAGCCTCACGGTGCGAAGAAGCCGGCTTCTGAAATTCCCCCCCCCCCCCACACTTTCTCTTTTTTGAAATGAAAATAAAGGAAAGAGACGTGGTCACCTTATAACGGTGACAGCTACTCCTTTTCGCACGGCACGCCAGATTGGCGGCTCCCGGCTTGCTGAGTCTCAGGCCGCGCAGCAGATCAGGTACGACAACCGACAATGGGACGTTCGATTTCCTCCTGAATCCGTTGTTCTCCTATGGACGCCATGGCGCCGCGTCGGCCTCGTCTGAAAAGCTGCTGCCACTCTACACGGAGCCCTACACGATATTGCGTCAGCTTGGCGGTGTTAACTACGAGATCGCTCCGTTGGACTCACGTGTCCCCACGGACGCTGTGAATGTATCCCGGCTGAAGCCTTACTTTGCCGCGAGTTCACTTCCCTTATAGTTAGCGCCGAGACGGCGCCTTTACAGGAGGGCTTATGTTACGGCGCAACCAAGAGTGGCGCCAGTCAGAAGACGATGATTTGACGTGTAGAGGTGGAATCGGTCTTGACAGCCATCTCGTTTATTCATCGTTGTCTCTCTTGTAAATATTGTAAATACATCTTTATATGTGACATCTGCAACGTGACAATATGTAGTAAGAAAATGAAAAAAAAAAACACGTCGTAGGGTCAGAAATCCACAGCACACAGTTCTATACAGCGATAAACATATAAATATAGAAGGCAAATGCAAGTCGCAATACAATGAGTTCGTAAGCAAAGTCACAAACACACACAAGCGGCCGCGATGTAGACTGCGATGAGCATGTAAACAGAACAGGAATTACACAGAGTTAAAGTAATGCACGCACACAATACAAAAAAAAGTATAACACATAATATACAAGACGTTAATAATTACAAATACTAGAAGCAAGTTAGAGTTACATCGTGGGACTACTCAGTGCGATATCTAGTACTTCTTAAGGATGCCTGTGTCTTCGTAAAAATGTTCTAGTGCGTTCAATGCTTTTCGCTGGGCTATTTTCTATAGCCATGGGCCTGGCAATTTTGCGAGTGAGAAAGGTCGGTAAAGATCAGTGGAGTGTAATTCTTGTTCTAGCTGCCGTCTTCCCGTCGCATATATGGAACATTCGAGCAGTAGATGACGAACATCCTCATCGTCGTGGCCATAGGAGCAAACGGGGGAAAAAGCCCGTTTTATGCCCTATAGGAAATGTTTGATGTATGCTGTCCCAAGGCGCAGTCGATGAATTAATGTTTTGGTACTTTTAAAGTTCTTCATCCAGTTGGTAGTTGAACTGAGAGTACGCTTCGTAAATCATTTATCCCTTAGTATCTTCATTAAACGTGGTTGACAAGTACAAGTCCTTCTTTAGTACTCTTAATATGTGCTGCGTGCCCATTGGTGATAAAGGGATGAGTTGAATTTCTGCATCCTTATGGGAATATTTGCCAAGTCCCCTAATTCCTTGCCTGCTATACCAGCATGCCCCGGCACCCACTGTACTATCACTTCAAGTTTTTCTTCATTAGCCTGAGGTAAACTCTTCCGTACTGCTTATGTTATTCGTGCGTGTGGTTGGCTGTGGTCAATATTTTCTAGACATGCTGAAGCCGATAAGGAGTCCGTAAATATCAACCACTTTTTTGAAGTCTCATATATTTTGATAAAGTAAATGACTTGGAGAATTTCCACTAATTCTACTATTGTTGGTGACGACGTGCGTCCTAGCCGACAAACGTACTCTACCTGTAAGGATGATTTAACGTAAGCTGCTGTTGCACTTTCTCTGATTACAGAACCGTCCATGTAGACGTGAATAAATTTCTGGCACTTGTCAAATAGCCGATGCAACGCTAATTTTTTCGCGGCTAATGTGGAAACGACTCTTTTATTTTTAAGCTCTTCGGTTGACGTTTCTATTTTCGGCGCCTGCAGAAGTCATGGTGAGTAGCATATGTCTGAGTGCAAAACACACTGATCGTGAAAATCGTGATTTATGCTGTTGAAACATGGCGTGTAGCTGTGCACCCGGACGGTCCTCTATCAGAGAGAAGTGGGTGTGCAAAATGCTGGGTAGAAATTCTGAAGAGATGCCGGCATGTTTCCAGGCTGCGAATTACGCTGAAATATGGTTCCCGCGCTTCTGCAATAGTGAGGTGACTGGACGTAGCTTGCGGGACTCCTAGACACACTCGTAAACTTCGAGCCTACAACAGCTGCAGACGACAGAGGGACGTTGCAGATAATTTGTGCAATAAAGAGGCGGAGCAAGCAATTCTATGACGGACAAGTGCTGAGCGAACGTGAAGCAGTGATGCAGCTGTTCCACCTCACTCCGTACCTGCGATCCTGCGGAGAATATTTATCACACAACTAATTTGGTCCTTAAGGGCGGTCAAATGATGTGTCCGTCGAAGCCGGTGGTTTAATATGACGCCGAGAAAACGATGTTTCCGAACCAGCTCGATCTCATGACCGTCTCATGAAAGACTGAAATTCCTACCCTTTTTTTCTCGTGAAGGACAAAAACGCTGTTTGGCATAAGATATCTGCATGCTCAGTTCTCTTAAATAATCACATATTACATTTAAAGCTTCCTGCAGCCGATGCTTGACAACCTCTAGAGTCTTAAGCGATGTCCATATGCAAATGTCGTCAGCATATATAGATATGTTTACGTCTGCCAGAAGCTTTGCTGGCAAGCCTGCTATTGCTGCATTGAAGAGAACTGGACTTAATACACTTCCTTGCAGAACGCCTTTGTTAATGGCGTATGCATTGCTTTGCCCGCCATTAATTATATATATATATATATATATATATATATATATATATATATATATATATATATATATATATATATATATATATCGGAAGAAGCCAACAAACACCGGCACCAAGGAGAACATAGGGGAAATTACTTGTGCTTAATAACTCAAATAAAAAAAAACGATGAATTAATGGAAATGAAAGTGGATGAAAAAACAACTTGCCGAAGGTAGGGAACAATCCCACAACCTTCGCATTTCGCGTGCGATGCTCTACCAATTGAGCTACCGCGGCGCCGCTTCCCCATCCACTTTCTTGAGTATTTATGTTTCCTAGTAGAACCCTGGGAGTGGAACCCTAGCCAGCGCCACCACTCACAGACCTTGGCGGCGGATGTGGAACATCCTTTCTGCCGCAGGCGTCACGAGAACGTGATCTTTTTGGGCGAAGGCAACCGGCCAATAAATCCACACATGCTACCTGAAGGCATCAATGTTGCCGGATTCGAGACCCTCGTTATGTAATAAACGAGAAGAAAGGGGGCTAACCGAGTGGCCCGATTCTTATTAGTCATATAAGGAGCCAACAACCGCGGTACCTCAATTGGTAGAGCATCGCACGCGTAATGCGAAGGTTGTGGGATCGTTCCCCACCACTTTCATTCCATTAATTTCCCTTAGGCCGGCGGCTCCCGTCAGATGACGACGCAAATGCATGCTGCTCGCCGAACGCTGCCGAGGAGATAAGAAAAGAGGAGATAAGATAAGAAATTGCTACCGCTACCCCCTCTCCAGTCACGATGCAGTCGACCTTGTTCACCGAACGTACGCTTGACAGCAACACGGTACCACTAGGCAAGCGCTCCGCAACGTGACTTTTTTTTTTTTTCATATTTCGCGGGCTTTCTTTGCAACCCGGAAAAAGGCTACGGGAGTCGTATCGTACAGGAAACAACTCAATCGGTGGTTTCTGAAGTTGCTCTACAAATCTGCTTATCTTATTCGGAGTCTTCCGCCAACATTTAAAAATTTGGGTAATTAAACTTAATTAATTAGTGAGTTATGCGAAAAACAAGATGTCTGAGTTACCATAGGCCAGTGCGAATAGTATGCGTTCGGTTTAATTCGCTTCCGATGCATCTTTTTATTTTTAAAGTCCAGTTTTTAAAGCTCAAGTTACGTGGGACGCCTTGTAGACTAAGTTCCTCCGGCAAGCTCGGGCCGGGTCCGTTCATATAGTTATGAGCCCGGGTCTGGCCTCTGCTTTATACGGCGGGCCCTGGCCGAACAATTCGGCTCGTGATGTGCTCTAATCTATCATATCGCTTGCCTAGCAGGGCGTCTCAAGTACCTCATGCGTCCGACTTTATGCCAACGCCATGGTTATGAAATGCAAACAAGAAAAATACAGCTGGAAGGAGCGTCACGTGACAATCATGAAGCATGCTCATTAAAAAAAAGAACGAGAAAAATAAATACATCATACATAAACAAACAAACGGCTTATTTCCCTTATTTACTGCCACCACAGCCTCCTTCTTGGTGTTCAGCACGCTGGCAAAGAGCGTCATATCTATTGCACCTCCCAATCAAGACGCTCGTCGTTGGGTCGCACTGAATTATGCGAGCACCATACGCGAGGTATAAGTGATCAGCACCACTACGTACGTGATTCCTTTCCAAACTCCGCCACGCCAACGTCACCGCTGTTCTTCGTGCTTTCTCTCTCCACGCATCAATAGCGCGAGAGACCCCCGCATATGTCTGCTCGGCAAGACACCCGCGCCAAAACAGAACGAAGCAAAGAAGCTATGGAATCCACATGTTACACCAGTGCGACTGTAATGCGGTATCATTATCAGGATCTGCCCACTCGTACCTTTGATTGCACAGCCTCCAAGATCGACCCGCGCGTTACAAGCTACATTAAAGACCCTCACGAAGTTACATATCGTGCACTGGTGTCAGAATGGGCACACCTTCAATCGCATAGACCCCGCGATTGGCTCAGCTTTGATTGCAGCACTCCGGCATCGGCCCACCTTGCTCGGTGAGACACAACGGCGACACGCCAAAGCCAGGCGAAGTAGGCAAATGAAGCTTCGTCTAAGTTCCATGGGAACTATACACAGCTAGCATTCAGCCCTCTCGTCGAAAGCTTTCTTCTCCGCGCTTCAGCCCCACCCGTGCACCCAGTCGTCGATCGCGATTGGCTCCTTTGCGGAAGCTGCACTGCGGTGGCTAGGGGGTCAGTCGCGGTCGAGTATTTCGATCCGGATCGTGCTCGATCGCTGTCGATAGTAGCCGTGTGACAGCGGTATAAGAGCTATTGCTCCGAATAAAAAATCCTGAAAAAAAGTGTTTCCGAACCGCGCAGGAGATGTTGCTAATCCGGATAACATCGAACATCCAAGTCCAACAAGACAAGAAACGCCGCCCCTCGTCTCTCCACAACAGATTCGCTCATTTTCAGCTTGCAAGTCGGTTAAAGTATAGCCAGCTAGCTCATTGTACAGCGTATATATTAGCACCGCAAATATACCGTCTACGTGCTATTTTTCCGTTCGGAGTTGCCGCACCACTCCTCCGCGCTGCCGCGGAAGAGCACAGCTGAGTCCGGACATTGTTGCGTGCACAACAAAGAGTTCGTCTGGTTCGTCAGTTGCGTCAGCCATTATTATCTAGTGCCCGCGCATTTTGTTACAACCGTTCGTGCTTGGCAAAATTGACCTAGAAGACTCAACGTCTAGCCACCATATCGCGGTAAGTGAATCCTAATGAACTTTGCACGCTTTGTGTATTTGATAGGTTATTGCCAAGCGCTCGCCGCAACAGCTGGCCGACGCGACAGACTCGTCGCGGCGTTAAATCCGTGACTATAGTGCACCGCTGCGACGACTAATTCTCTCTTCCCTGTGTCACTGAGAGCTTTCTAAGTCAAAAATGCTCGTAGGGAGTTAGCCAGACGTACCGCGAACTATAGTATGGAACAGGAATCAAAAGCAAAAGCGGGCTAGCCGCGACAACAAAGCGACGGTATATCCACGGTATGCCGTTAGGTTTGCAGTTCCGCCGTTACGTGGCCGCCGTGTGCCATATATCGTGTGCCAGTGCGTGTACATGTATCTCTGGCGCTATATCACATGGCGATATATACATAAAGTGGCCACATCAGTGACCTATATAGAAGCAAAACAAGATGAGAGCGACGTACCCTGTTGACTCTCTTTCACAAGAAAATGCGCGGATGTGCTTTTTTTTTTTCTTAAATCTAATGATGGAGGACAAGATGGCGATTTCGACAATGGCGACTGTTTGTTAGCCCGTAATAGGGCGGCAGCTCCGCTGGCGAAAAGGAGCGCTCACAAGTGCGATTTGCCAAAGCTGTGGCAGTTAAACGGCAAAAGGCTGCGCCAGTAACAATTACGCGTACCGGCTGCGTAAAAAAGATTCCGAACGGAAACGTTCTTTCTGATATCTGCCGTCTGATGCCAAGCCCACCTCACAACATAGATGGCGGTAAACAATGTATGCATCATTTATATAGAATTAGATTTACTAATCTATTCTTCCTTGATAGTGCTTTCGCATCGAACACAGAAAATGTTTCGTGAGTATAATTGTAGGACTCCGTGCCTTTAAACGGTAGGAACTTAAGAGCACTGAATGAAGCTGTTTGAAATATTGCCGGATGGGCATTCTTCGGCGGTGCCGTTACCAAGATCCATCCTGTGCTTGCTGTCGTCTGCAATTTCAAGGCACGCCACATAACCCGTCATGGGGCGGCAAATCTTTAATGCGCACTGTGTGAAGGCATGACCTTCGCCATCAATTATTCCCTCATGCCACCGTTACCGTTCTTTGCTTGGGCACATCGACTCGAAGGGAACAACGCCAGTCTGTGCATGCAGACTAAGGAGGTTTTAAAAAAGTTCTGAAGGGGAGATGATGTCCTGAAAGTGAAGCCAGGCCACCGTCATCTTGCTCACGGCACGAAGAGACATCAGGAAATAGTGGAATGCAGGAAACGCATTCTTTTCACTTCCTTCGTGTTTCAAATTGCTAAGTTCGCAGTAAATTTCGCAGTGAAAGGAACCCTCGAATACACTCAAAACTGCCGCGCGCGGCAACTGTGAGTGTACACGCGGGCTTCTTTTCGCGCTCAGAAAAACACTTTTATGTAGCACGTATTGAGCAATAGAAAGCTGTATCGGGAGTTTTTCGTGTTGCCCTAGAAATGTTTCATCGACACTTTTCATCAAATTATAATATTTGAGAAGTTCATTAATTAAGAGTAGTTATGTAATTAGGCAAAATGCAAAAAAAATATTCTGAGTATCTCCAAGCGACGGCACACTACATTATCTTGCTTCTGTCCAGCTACGTGGCATTTGCATATTTTTAAATCTTTTTGCGTGATAGTTGGGATACCCTGTATATGTAATTCTGCGTGCAAAACTTGACGTGCATCTCATGTATGCGCTTCTTTTCATTTTGTTGTGTATAATAATTTGTACTACCCTGCTATGATCTCATGATAGATATCGCAGCATTTATAAATAAATACATGACAATATAAATAAATAATTAATGTTACGAACCGTTTCCTCGGAGTAATGAAGAAGACGATCGACACGACGTTCCGCGTGTTTCTTCTTCGGCCACCTTGGCTACCTCCAGATGCAAATAGCCTGTACACAAACCGTGCCTTGTTATTTTTATGCGCCTAGTTGAACCACCCGATTCTTGGTCAATCCCCACGGTGGGTATGTGCCACGGCTACTCACAACAACGACAACTACTCTTCGCCTATTAGGCGCCACGTCACGCATTAGTGGAGGCGCACTCTCGCCAGGCGACGGAGATCCGAAGCGGTCGTCACGGCGGTGCGACCACCATGGCGTCTGGTTCGCCAACCAGGATTCTGTTACCACACCCCCGAGACCCTGTGACGTTCATCGGGACCGATGACGTCGACATGGAGGACAGGGTGGTGCAGCATACGAACGGGCGTGCGATGACAGTCACTGAGAGCCGACAGTCACGTTGGCCGATCTGATTTGCCATCTCAATGGAACGGCGAAGTTGTGGTTTGAGAATAGCGACGACGAACGGTGGTAGCTGGGACACGTTTAAGCAAGAGCTCCGTAACCTGTTCGGTAAGCCCTTCGGTGGAAAAATCGCTGCGAAGAAAGAGTTATCAACCCGCGCCCAGACGTCCTCGGAGTCGTACCTATGCCGTACGCCCAGGATGTGCAAGCGCTCAGCTGCAAAGCTGAGAGTGTCATGGCAGAGTCTGACAAAGTTGGGCACGCCTTGAAGGGGCGAGCAGGCAACTCATTCAATTTGCTAATGTACTTCGTGTACATTGTGCTACCCTGAATGCCAATGTGAAGAAGTGCCAGAGCAGGCCAGGAGCCGCCGTATTGAACGACCATTCGCCCGGCTTCATAACACCGCCGCGACGTCTTAGTGTGAAAAGTGCCCGCTATCTCACCTTTCCCCACCCGAATCGACGAGGATTGTCCGCCCCGAATTCAAAGCAACATCCCAGCTAACCTATTTACCAACTCCACGGCGCCTGCGACTCGAACACGCCAGCTGTTTCACTCCTGCAAGGCGTCGCGCGAAACGAACTCTCAAATATCGGTGTTCGCGCTGCTTGCACCGTCGCCTGCCCCACGTACGCTTCTGCGCCACCGGCATTCTTACCTCCTCATCGACTCCGCGCTCTCACAACCTGGCTTACTGGCGAACTGAGGAATTTCTTACTCGATATGCTATCGGGCTGCCTGCTTTAGCTGCCGCCGTGTCAGTCACGGCGCTCGATGCTGTGGAAACCGCTTGTCGTCCCCGCTACGTACGGCACCATTTGCCCATCCTCGCCGCTTTGAGCGCAGCCGTTTCGAGCCATTATTTACAACGCACCCATAAAATCCTGACGCTGCCACGACATGGTCCAGACGCTCGCCGTCACCTAGAGGTCACCAGTGGCGTTCGCAACCCTTCCACCGCCCGTTCCCCGTCACCGATTAATCGCGACTTCTTCCCTACAGAAAACTAGGCGGTGCAGCGCCCTGAGGCAACGCAGCATTCGTAACGCTACTTCCGAAAACCCTCCAGTCACTCAGCTGACCCGTCGATGCGTGCTGGACGATGAAGTTGATGGCGTAACCATCTCTCCACTTGTCGACACCGGGGTCTCATATTTCTGTTATGAGCTCTGGCCTTCTCTTTCGCATAAAGAAGTGGTCACACCTGCTCTACCCCACGTTATAAGAGTGGCCGATGGAGGAAAATCTACCGTCCTTGGAATGTGCACTACCCGCGTCACCGTCGCTTGTCACTCAACTTCTGTTTTATGTGCCGTTCTTGAGCGATGCTCTTGTAACGTTATCTTTAGTCTGGACTTCATAAACTTTTCTGTCCTGACCGACTGTGATTGTATGTCTGTGCTCCTTTATCTCTACTTTATCACTTTACCTCCCCCTCCCCTCTTTCCCCAGCGTAGGGTAGCAAACCAGAGCTTCCCCTCTGGTTAACCTCCCTGCCTTTCTTCCCATCTATCTATCTATCTATCTATCTATCTATCTATCTATCTATCTATCTCTCTCTCTCTCTCTCTCTCTCTCTCTCTCTCTCTCTCTCTCTCTCTCTCTCTCTCTGTTCCCATTGACTTCGCGACCGGCCTCCTGCAACTCGAATTAACTCACCTTATCGATGCTCTAACAAGGCATTTGTCCCGTCTCTGCTCCCTCGAATATGTACACATGCCCCGTCAAGCCGCCATGTATATCGCCATGACCATCCGTCCTGCTGTCCATGATATCAATTACGTGCTGCCCCCGGTAACAGACTTTCTGCTTGCCAATAATGTTGCCGTTACTAACACGCTCGTGACTCACCGACAGCCTCGTCTCCATTTCCCTTTTGAACTGCACGGCTTCTTCTCAACTCATTCCGGCAGGTACGTCGCACGCCGCCATCACTTCTGCCGAAGAACTTCTGCGTGACGACGTTGATGTTCTAAGGCATCGCACGCTAGTATTTGCTTGTTTTCGATTGGGGTGTCGTTCCTTGCTCGGATTGAAGTCTTGCGAGCAAGAGCATCTGCCTCTGTGCTGCCGGTGACACCAACACGCACCGGACACCGCGCATTGTGATGTTATTGTCCTAGGCGATCGTCCAAGATGTTAATGGCGATCCTGGGAATTTTTCCACTGAAGAAGAGTCGACAGGCTGTCTGGGAGTTCGTGAGGACGTAGGTAGAACTGGCTTCTCTCTCTCTCTCTCTCTCTCTCTCTATCTCTCTCTCTCTCTCTCTCTCTCTCTCTCTCTCTCTATCTCTATCTCTCTCTCTCTCTCTCTCTCTCTCTCTCTCTCTCTCTCTCTCTACCGTGTGTTTATCGCCAGGGCTACTGCAGCCTACTCCGCTATGCTGGTGCAGGCCGTGCGTCCCGAAGCTGTTGTCTCGGTTCTTGGGTATTCGAAGGCTGTCGGAGTAGCCGCTATGACGTGTTGCCTGCTGCGCCTGTGTATATTGTATCGGTGTTATTGCCGAATCGTTTTTCGCATTGTTGGGCTCAGGCTTTACGGCTACCTTCATGAAATTTTGGGTTTATAATATCTTTTTTTTTGGGGGGGGGGGGGGGCGTTGAGGGCAATGGAGGTGATTTTGATTTCTTTTCTCGCACTTTCCTCGGTATGTCTACCAGTTCGCTGCTGCATGTGGTTTGATCCGGTTTCCCAGCTCCTCTATAGGACCCACCTGCCCGCCTGTCACATAATTAGACGATCTTGTTGCGTGACCATTATCATTGTTTTGTGTTATTCGAAAGTGTTGTACACCACTAGAGCATCGAGTCTCTTCGTGGATGTCCCTATCAGTGGTAGACCCAGGGCGATCTTATACGCCGCGCATATTACGATGTCTGCCTGCTCTCTCTTTACGGTCGAGTTTGTGATAGAAGAAAAAGTTCTAGGACACTGGTGTAGACGGGTTTCGGCACTCAAGGAAGCTGAAACACTTTTCGAAAAAAATGAGTTCGCTGCGGCATTCTACAGTTTTGAGTCCCCTGAACACGAATATCTGGTTCAAAAAGCGCGGAAACAAACGCAAGCGGCTGTTTTTTTAAGAAAACGCGCACCAGCGCCTCAGGGCATCGCGCGAACGCCGCTGTTGCCCATGATTAGTCGGAGCCGCTGTGACGTCAATCGCGGCAGTCGCCGGTCGGCGCCGCCGTTTCAGAGCGTAGCACGCTGTTCTGTTCTGGCTTCATAGCTGAGTTGTAAGCATTATGGGACGTTCTCGCTGTCTCGGACAGCTTGTATTTTCGCCGCACATGTTCGAACCGACAGCCGATACTGGAAACGATAGCGGAAACGGCGGCAACGGCGGCAACGACGATGTTGAGTGTGCCAACAGCGAGAGCGATTTGTGCACCTTCTCGCACGTTGAAAATCTTAGCTGGTACGTATGTTTTTTTTTTTTTTTTCATGTAGCTGCACGTTCCAATGACGGGAGAAAAAATGCGCTTAAGTGTCACTGGGAACTTGCTGCTGGAAGAATGCCGAAGCACTAACTTCGCATTAGATTGTAAACACGGGTGCAATTCCGCGATGTCAAGCACCTTGCCGCTGCTTGTCTAATGTCCCGTTGTTTTTTACCTGTACCTCGCGCACATGCAGTGCTGCGAGGTACAGTCACGGAAGTTGCTTATCATACACATCCAGAGATGGCCAGAGCTAATATATGTGCAATATTCATACTATGGTTCGACGACTTTGCGATTGTGGCTCGATCAAGAATCGGTATGCGTGCTCCATGCTAGTGTTGACATAAAGATATTAGGCAGTTTTAGCACCGCCGTGTGGTAAACACGATAACTGCAACCGTACGTCGAATGTCACTAGGCAAGCCTATACTCCATTTCATACCTCAGGTGCAACGCTGTGGAAGCTACGCACGAAGTCCGGTGACCAAAATTTATTACTGCGCGCGTTTCCGTCTATGCATCGCAGCGTGCCAGCGGCGTTTGCTCGCGCGAGCATGCACGTGAAGCTGCCGCGACGGGCAGTTTCACGAAAGAACAGTTTACGAAAATCGCAAAAGAAAACAAACGTGAGCGACGGCGGCGGCAGATCTCTCGTAGCGTCGTTCAGTAAAGCGCAGGACGGAAAGAGGCATGCCAGTACATGCCAGCACGCCGGTCCGGCAGCTCGGTCCACGCGAATGACGTCACTCTCGCCGGTTCTCTCTAGTTCTCTCCTCTGGCAATTACCTCACCCGGCGCTCCGGGTAGCGATGGGGGCGTGTCCGCGGGGGTGATTTAGAAAGCGATTTCCGCCCCTTATATTAACAAAACGAAGAAAAAAATTTCGGTACCGTAAATTATTAGGTCTGTTCTTCCCAATCCCAGCGATTCATGGAAATTGAAAACCGTTTCAGCTTCCCTTTAAGTGCCCTGCTCAAGTTCTTAAGGGCTTGCGAATTGTGCGACCAACTTTGAAAGTTGCAGCACGTAGCATCGCGTTATAGTGTGAATTTCTCTCATTTTATTTTTATTTGTTTCTTCTATCACCTTTTATTCCTTTACCCCTTTCCCTAGCACAGGGTAGCCAGCCGGTATACTCACACTGGCTAACCTTCCTGTCTTTTTCCTTCCTACTCCCGTATAAGAACAGCCAGAATGGCAGCTTACGCATAGAACATGCCTCCAAGTTCCACAAAGTGCACAAGCAGTAATTGTTGCCCCATCTCGAAAACTTGATTTCGTTCTGAATTTGCTCAGATATGTGCTCTCAATGGCAATTTACGCTATTGCCCTGGAAAATGAATAGCTCCCATGTTCAGGGAGGAGTTACTGCTGCTTTGTAGCCATTCCCTGTTATCAGCTCGACATGAAAAATGGTAGGCGACCCTAACCTTTGACTTAGGTGTCCGTGCCACACATCGGCGTTGGTGTTCGTTAGATTAAGCGAGCGAACGTTTTTCTCCTGGCACGATGTGCGGACGGGGAGCGAGGAGGAAGCACAACGCGCGCCACCTGGTGGGGCGTAGCCCCCTAGCAAGCGGCGCGGGAAGCGAACCTTACAATTACCACCTAGATAGCGCAAGGCCTTTTCACTCCGATCCATGATCCATGACGTCATATTACCTGGCCCGACTGCTGTAAGAGCATGAGGATGCTCCCGAGTAGGCAACAGTGATTTTGACGTCACCGCTGGAAATTTCTGTTCAGGTAGCGTGATTCCACATCCACTCTGCTAGGCAGAGTGGATGTGGCGTCACTGCCTCCTTTCTCACTAGGGACGTCACTAGGGACGTCATTACTTCAGCTTTCTACTTCCGGATTTCCAGGAATTTCGCCAAAGCCGTGCTCACGTGGCGGGTCTCTAAAGTCTACAATTCTGTGCTTTGGTGTGTGGTAATCAGTAATTTCTAATTAACTCTCTAATAATTCCAGACACTTCAGTAACTCAACTTCTAACTAAAATTATGCTATCATACCATATATCTATAATGAAACCCATGAATTCTGTACTGTACTATTCTTTTCTTCATTTATTTTAAATTTAGTCCCCGGTCGTCTCAGGAGGTGAACAGGAAGTGCTGCGCAACAAACAAAAGAGTGTCACTCGATGCTCATGCCACTAAAAATGATTCTACAGAACCCACTTTACGATGACTGTCGACGTTAATGCGTTTAACATCGAATCAATATAGCGACACAACGTATTGCCACCGTCGAAACTTATGTATGAAGCGTTACGATCGGCCAGCTGGGGCAGCGACCTTCGAACGTCTCCTGAATAAGAATACAGCAATGTGAGCAAGCTGGTTTAGGTCCAAGGTGCAAAATTTCTGCAGCGTACACCAGCGCTCAACATTCTATTAAAGGCAATTGAACCCAACTTCACCTTCGGACCAGTGCTCAGCTCCGTATGACAGGCACGCGAACGCTGCTTCACTGACGGACGCGATTGCCTTTGGAAACGTGGACGTTCTCCGAGATCTTATCCGCTCTGTGGTGCGTGATGAGCTTCAACGGCTCACCTGCCCGCCTCAGCCTACGCTAGGTTCCATTTCTGCCCTTGTGAGGAACGAAGTGCAGCAAGCGATCCAAAGTCCCGTTCCAAGCAACAATGCGCCGCCTGTGACAGCACAGTTGCAGAGGCCGTCGTATGTGGAAGTTTTGAGGCGAGTCCCTGTCCCCGCTCCGACCCATTTCGACCCCGCCACGTCTTACGCCGCGTCATACGTCCCGCCGCTCCCATCTGTGCAACCAATCCAACGTATGGAGGATCGTCGCCCGCTCGAAAGGAAATCTGACGTCTGGCGTATCCCGGACAGAAGGCCTCTGTGCTATCATTGTGGAGAAGCCGGTCACGTATACCGCGAGCGCCCATACCGCCGCCTCGGACTGCAAGGTTTTGCCGCGGATTCACCAAGGCCCACATATGGCGAAAGGCCTAGGGCGATTGAAGAATACTTGACCCACCAGAGTATGGCACAGTTCCCGCGGCAGCAGTCGCGCTCGCCGTCCCCCAGGCGTTCTTCCCCCGCTCCTAGAAGCCCTCCAATGGCAGCGCAGGGACGATCGCCAAGCCCTCGCGGGGAAAACTAAGAACAGCGACCTTCGGGGGCGAGGCCGCTGATAATCGCCCTTCCGAAGACCCCCCATCGACGCGAGCACGGTGTATTCAGCACGATTCAACGACGACAGCAGCCGAACTCAGCGACAAACTCTCGCTTGACATACCTGTTGTGCTCGACGGCCGCCACGTTAGTGCTTTATTGGACACGGGGGCCGACTACTCAATCTTGTGCGGAAAACTAGCGACGGAACTTAGTAAAGTTATCACCCCTTGGTCTGGAACGCAAATTCGTACCGCTGGCGGGCATATCGTTACACCGTTGGGCATGTGCACGGTCAGAGTACAAATTCCTGGGTCCACGTTTCCAGCCAGCTGCCTTATACTCCGCGATTGTTCTCGGGACCTCATCTTGGGCGTCGACTTTCTGCGAGAGTATGGTGCCTTTATAGACCTCCGGGAGCGCACAGTGACTTTTTCGACAGAAAGAGCAGCGAACAACCGCGACAATTGCCGACGTAACGCGCTTCGAGTTTACGCCGAAAGTGTAACTGTACCACCACGCGCAAGTGTCCTGGTAATGGTCGTACGCGACGATCTGCGTGACGGCGAAGCTGTTGCAGAGGGCAATTCCTCTCTTATGCTGACTCATGGTGTATGTGCAGCCCGCAGTCTCATGCTTCGAGGTGGACTTTCGGCGCTCCTCGTGACGAATTTCAGCCAGGGACATCGGCACCTACTTCGTCGTACTATACTATCGCTTTCGCTGAGCCCATAGCAGACGTTGCTGAATGCTTTGCGTCTGTGACGAAGGAGAACCCAGCTCAGACACTCAGCAATATCGACGTCAATTCAGACCTTTCGGAGGAAAAGCAGAAAGCGCTGCGCGAGTTGCTCCTTCGGTTCAAGGAGTGCTTCGCATCTTCTTCTAAGGTACGCCAGACGCGCATCACGAGACACCGAATAACCACGTATGACGATGCTCGTCCCATACGACAACTGCCTTATCGCGTATCGGCGAAAGAACGCAACGTGATTAATGCACAAGTGAAAGAAATGCTTGACGATGACGTCATACAACCATCCCAAAGCCCTTGGTCATCGCCGGCGGTCCTCGTCAAAAAGAAAGACGGAACGCTTAGGTTCTGCGTTGACTATAGAAAGTTGAATAACGTAAAAAAAAAAAAGACGTTTATCCGCTTCCGCGGATCGATGATTCGTTAGATCGACTCCGGCGAACCAGGTATTTTTCATCCATAGATCTGAAGAGCGGATATTGGCAAATCGAAGTTGACGAACGAGATCGCGAAAAAACTGCCTTTGTTACCCCGGATGGACTGTACGAAATTAAAGTACTTCCATTCTGCCTGTGTTCTGCACCGGCCACATTCCAGCGAATGATCGACACTGTTCTGACAGGTCTGAAGTGGCACAGCTGTTTAGTATACTTAGATGACGTCGTCGTGTTTGCGGCGACCGTCGAAGAACATCTGAAGCGTTTAGAGGCGGTACTTGAGGCGCTCCGCTCTGCTAATCTCACACTAAAGCCAGAAAAGTGTCACTTCGGTTACGAAGAGCTGAAGTTCCTCGGCCATGTCGTGAACTCCGACGGCGTCCAGCCTGACCCAGACAAAACATCTGCTTTTGCTGCTTTTCCGACTCCTCGTGACAAGAAAGCAGTACGCCGCTTTCTCGGTCTGTGTGCATACTATCGTCGCTTCATCGCCAATTTCTCGCGCATCGCTGAACCACTCATACGCCTCACGCGAGAAGACACACCCTTTGTTTGGACGGATGAGCAGCACGCAGCTTTCACCGAGTTACGGCATCGCCTGCAGGAATCACCCGTCCTCGCCCACTATGACGAGGACGCTGACACCGAGGTGCATACCGATGCAAGCAACATCGGTCTTGGCGCTGTACTCGTTCAACGCCAGGAAGGCGTCGAGCGAGTCATCGCATACGCCAGTCGCACCCTTTCACGCGCCGAAATCAACTACTCCACCTCCGAGAAAGAGTGTCTAGCGGTTGTGTGGGCCATCATGAAATTTCGGCCTTATCTCTACGGTCGCCCTTTCAAGGTGGTGACAGACCACCATACCCTGTATTGGTTAGCCAACTTACGAGACCCGTCCGGGCGACTTGCTCGATGGAGTCCCCGTCTGCAGGAGTTCGATGTTACCATCGTCTACAAATCGGGCCGAAAACACGAAGATGCCGACACGCTGTCGCGCGCTCCTGTCAAAACTTGCAATAAGTACATGGACGAAGACGGCGCATTCCTTGGGGCCCTCACCGCATCTGACTTGATCGTACGGCAGCGCGAGGACGCCGAAATACGCCCTCTCATCGATCACCTAGAAGGCAAGAATGCTGCAATCCCACGGCACATTTCTCGCAGTCTCTCGACCTTCTGCCTGAGAAAGGGTGTCCTCTACAAGAAAAACTCGAGTGCCAGCGACAAAGAGTATCTATTGGTAGTACCTGCCGCCCTTCGTGATGACATTCTCCTAGCCTGCCATGATGAGCCCACGTCTGGACACTTGGGATTTTCACGCACTCTTGCAAGAATACGCCAGACGTACTACTGGCCCAGACTTTCTACCACGGTGAAGCGTTACGTGCAAAGCTGCCGTGAGTGTCAACGCAGGAAGTCGCCGTCTTTGAAGCCCGGGGGGTTAATCTAACCCATCGCACCACCTAGCGCGCCGTTTGATCAAATCGGCATGTATCTTCTGGGACCCTTTCCCTTGTCAGCCAGCGGAAACAAGTGGATTATATATCGCCTCGGACTATCTAACACGCTACGCTGAGACGAAGGCTGTACAACGTGCCACGGCCTACGAAGTTGCCCAGTTCTTTATCGATCACATAGTCCTCAGACATGGTGCCTCCTCACATGTCATCACCGACAGAGGCACTGCCTTTACAGCCCAACTTGTAGAGAACATATTCGAGCTCAGCTGCACGCAGCATCGCAAGGCGACTGCCTATCATCCGCAGACCAACGGACTGACGCAACGGCTAAACAAAACCATTGCTGACATGCTGTCTATTGTTACGTTTCGCCTACGACGCGCGGTTTAGCCGACGCGACTGCAACAAAGCGGCAGACATTTTGGCCCGTTCGGCGTCGCCGCTACGCTCCCCGCCAAGCGCGTCCAGGCATGTTCCGATGCCACGTGTCTTCATGTGCGTGTGTGAGTGTATGTGCCATTGTGCCCGACCGGAGGCGCTACGAGAGTAGAAGTCACCTTCTCCTCCCAGCCATTGTGCCCGACCGAAGGCGCTACGAGAGTAGAAGTCACCTTCTCCTCCCAGCCATTGTGCCCGACCGAAGGCGCTACGAGAGTAGAAGTCTCCTTCTCCTCCCAGCCATTGTGCCCGACCGAAGGCGCTACGAGAGTAGGAGTTACCTTCTCCTCCCAGTCTTTGTGCCCGACCGGCGGCGCTACGACAGTATGCGTCACCTTATCTCATTGTACAATCACGTGCTCGTCTATTGAGGGGTTCCTTCTTGCCCTCAACTGCGAGAGTATAAAAGCAGCTGCCCCCGGACGCCAAAAGAGGGCTCCGATTTCTTCTGTTGAGTAAAGTGCTCTCCCGTCTCTCTACTTCGGTCAACCTGACCGCCAACTCTTTGCGATGTTAAAATAAACAAGTTGTTTTGTTGTTACCAGTCGACTCATGCTTTGCCGGGACCTTCGGATGCTTCCAGTTGTACCCCAGGCCGCCAGGCCAACGCTACCCTTGGGGCTTGCGACCCAGGTGCAACAACGGGCGTCAGCGCCGAGTTCCCAACAGGTCGTACCATCGGTGCGACCACAACAACCGTTGCCATCGGTGGGATTCAAACACTATGCACGTGGACGTCCAGCATAAAACATGGGATCAAGTCCTGCCGTACGTTACATTCGCGTACAACACCGCCATTCACGAAACCACACGCTTCACACCGTTCCGTCTTGTCTACAGGCGCGAGGTCCAGACCACGCTAGACGCTATGCCTTTTTTTTTTCTTTCTCTATGGCTATGCTCCCGTACGACACCGACGCATCACTTACTGCCGACGTCGAGCAACTTACTCAACACGCAGAGGAAGCTCGTCAACTCGCGCGCATACACATCGCGAAGCAGCAGAGTACAGACGCACGACGCTACAACCTTCGACATCGGCAAGTCGAGTACCAGCCAGGTGACCAAGTCTGGGTGTCGACTCCAGTCCGTCGCCAGGGGTTGTCTGAGAAGCTCCTTATTTTGGACCCTACAAAGTGATACGCCGCGTTAGTGAAGTGAACTATGAGGTCATTCCCGACGGTGCCGCGTCGCCTCGGCGTCGACAGCACCACTCAGGGATAGTGCATGTTATTCGCCTCAAGCCGTATTTCGTGCGTTAAGGCGACGCCAATCCAATATCATACGACTTCCACACTTCCTCTTTCTAGTTTAGTAAGCATCGGGTCGATGCCTTTCTTTTGGCGGGGGAATAATGCCACTAGGTGTCACGAGCCAGCGCTGAGAAAGAAGTTGGGACTGGAACACGCGCTCAGCAAGAGACGGGCGCTGAAGTAGAAGAGGTAGAAGCTGAGGACTCCGGCTTGAATTATTGCACGCCATCTTGTACAACTGCCTCCCTCGCCGACGCCGGGTACATCGTCCATTGTCTTTTCGTGAAAATATACATGGTTTCACTCGCGCGATCACAGCAGCGAGCATGCGGCCCCAAGAAACTTGGGCATGCGGCCCCAAAAAACGGCCAGAACACAAAGTGCGTTTTTAAGTTGTTTTACTGTGCTGAAAGTCAATTTGTAAGGTTTTAGATAAAAAAGATGCCTATTACACAAAGCTAACACAAAAACATTTCGAATAACTTACGGCAACATTCACTTGTAAAATTGTCGTTATATAGAGAGGAAAAGTGTTGAAAATCTGTGGGCTTACATTTTAACGCACTCCTGCTACTCGATATCGCAGCCAATGCCTTTTTTGCTCGTCAAACTTAGCGGGCTACGTCAATGAGCAAAACCGGAAGCCGTCCAGGACCTGTTTGGAAACAGCGAAGGGCCTATATATTACGATGTGGTAGTGGATATCGCAAGCGACTCCCTCTGTGGTAGTTCACGATGGCTGAATACTCGAAGACGACAGGGTCCGGTTCTTCCGCAGCCGGCGTGATGAGTGCTCGGTTATGCACGAATCCTCGAGCTGCTCTGTCGGCCTGCAGGTTACCAGTGGTGCCAGAGTGGCGCGGTATCCAGATGATGGTTTTAGTGGTGATGTCCTCATTGAGTATTTGGGCTAGGACTTGTGCAGCAGGTCTTCTGATTCTTTCCTGTAGGAAGTTGCGGCAGCCCTGTAGGAATCCGTGAGGATCGTCAGTCGTTTGTTTGCGTGTTGGCCTTCGCGGATGGCTGACGCGATGGCCAGCTCTTCGGCTTCCGTGATCGTGCAGTGGAGGTAACGTGACCTTGGCGGTCGCATACCACTGCCACCGCGCCCTTGTTCTTCGTCCCACACATGGCGGCGTCCGTAAAACGGGCCGTGGTATGGAACCTGAATGTTTTCTCCGTGTACTGGGCCCTTGCTCTCCTCCTGCCGGAGTGTAGGTTAGGGTCCATGTTGCGTGGTATCGGGGCAACGTGATACCTGTCGTGGACGTGACGTGAGCAGGTTTCTTGGGTTCGTGTTATAGCTTGGAAGCCCAAGGTTTGTAGGACCTGCCCGCCCTTGCGAGTCCGCGCGTCTCTGTCGTTGCGAGACGTTAAGGGCTTCTATCAGTTCGCTGAGGGTGTTGCGTAACCCTAGCGCCAATAACTTTTCGATCGATGTGCTCATCGGCAGGCGGATAGCGGTCTTGAAAGCCACCCTCAAAAGAGTGTGTCGGCCTGCTTTGTCTCGGACTGTGTGAGATTGTAGTAGGGCAGGCTGTGGTGATTCTGCTCACCACCAAGCTTCTGACCAGTCGGAGGGTGTCCCCTTCCTTCAAGCCTCTGTTTTTGGATGTTACGCGGGAGATGATGCGTGATAGCGCTTTGACACTGGTTTTGAGGAGTGTAAGGGTGTGTGTGGCCCGCTGGTTGGACTACAACCACATGCCCAGCACCCTGAGCAATGGCATCTCTGGTATGATGCCCCCGTTGAGGCGTACCTCGAGTTTTCTTGTTGGGTCTGTGCGGTTACCCCGACCTCGTAAGACTCGATGGAGCTCAGATTAGTGCTGACCGTACTGCGACTGACTGACGCAGTTTGCCGACACTATGAATAGCGGCCAGCAGTGGTGATTAGGGAGTAAAACAGAGGGGGAGAGAGAATAGCAGGGAGGATTGAGTGAAGAACGAAACTATTGACATACAGTGTCCTGACTATTTGGCTGCGCATGTTCAAAAAAAGATTTTGCGCCCACTGCTGCACTGTTCTTGCTCAAATTTTGCAGAACGATCGCATTTCGGCGTCGACTTCGTTTGGCATAACACTGGGCACGATTAGTCGCCTGTTCTTTAAGACAAAAATGAGAAACTGTTCTCGTCTATGGGAAAAATGGCGTCTGAAAAGCCGGCCCTGCCACTAAAGTTCCCTGATAACTTGAAAGTACCGCCACTCTTTGAACTCTGCCGCCGCAACGCGACCTCCTCGCCTACTCCTCGCCCCTTGCGCCATGCCCCCCAGGGAAGCGGTCTTGCATTCGTTTTTTCTCCACGACGATTGGTCTACCTGCCGTTGCCCATGGAAACGCGCGGATCTTGCGTTTTTCCTTCTTTTCGTAGCGTAAAGCTACACACGCGGGTTAAAGCCGAGCTTCGGGTGCGTGTGCGCCTGCCATACTGCGCATGCGTCGCCCTCGCCGCCGCCGACTGCGGCGCATTCCAGAGGTGTGACGTCGCAGTCTCCGCAGACGCGCCGGCGCCGTGTGCGTCCGCTGCTGCATTTACGATTGCAGCGCCGCGCGGCACTGCGCATGAGCGAGGAGGGCGCACCGTGCGTCTAAATGCGCGGGAGAGACGGTTGATGCAGCGTGCTCGACATGCAGGTTAAGGAGAGTCGAGCCGCTGCCATTCGGCGCAAAAGACTGGAAAGCCTCAATGCTTCAGACCCAGAGGTTGTCGTTTGGCAGTTGGCCGTCGAGCGTCGAAAGAACGAGCGTGCCAAGGCAAAACGTGCGGTCGAGACATCGGAGCAACGCGAAGAGCGCCTAGCGAAAGGACGTCGCCAAGAAGCTCAATGCCGTGCTATGGCCTCCCAACAACAGTGGCACGATCAAGAGAGTGTCACAGACGATCCCAAGACTCGTCGGTGCACTAAACATGCTATGAAACTCGGTGAAAGTGCGAGTGCGTCTACACTATTCCTCTCGGACTTTGTGAACAATCCATTTGGACACATTTGTGATGTATGTGAAATACTGTGGCATTTGAATTACAGTAAAACCTCGTTGAACCGTACCCGCTTAAACAGTAGTTTCGTTTTAAAAGTAGTAAAGTCAAATCGCCGGCTCAGCGGCCATTGAACATAATGCGTTTGTATGCGCATAAACCGTACCAGCTTATTGCGTATGCATCGGTTAAAACGTAGCGTTTCCACTTTTTGTCACGCAAACACGGCGGTGCGTCGTCTCCATCGGGCAGCCCCAGCAGAACAACAAGCCTCAGAGATAGAAGAAAAATTAGACGTCGTCCATGCTATCGAACGTGATGCGAAGAAGTCAGCATTGGCATGTGACAAAGATCTGCTGTTGACTACAGTGTGTGGCATTTGGAATGCGAAGAAGTTGCTCGACAGCGCTGCTGAGACCACGAAGAGATATCGGCTATGAGGTTCGACTTTTCGCCATTGTTCCCTCTGTTGTTGCCGAAGTGTCCTCTAGCGACAGTGATGAGGAGGACACGGAAAGCGACAGCACGGGCAATTCAGGTCCGACAGTGGCAGAAGCTGCACGTTACGACAGCCTCATGAATGCAATCGTCGCGACAAGAACAGGGGCGCGATAACATAACTATTCCAAACGAAAAGTATTCCAAACTCTGGCACCCGGCAATGAAAAAGGCGCCCCTGGACTTCTGCAGCCCTACAATGCGCGTGCACGAAGAATACGTAACGCCAACAAGGAATCTGTCACGAGAGTGTGTGCCGAGAAGAGGGTCTGGCTGAAAAGCTGGCACGCAGCTTCAGTAAGTTTGAGGCCGCCGTCGTCGTGCTAGGCCGCCGCGGCATCAAACGAAAATAACACTTTTGTCGCGTGAAGTGAATAAATACTGTTACTGAATACTGAATAAATACTGAATAATGTTTTTTCCCCCTTTCATCGCACTCTCTCTGAGTTACGTTTTCGACGGGTAAGTGGGCGAGCTCATGCTATTTCGATTGAACAGTACTACTGTTTAGTACGTACTTTTTCCGAGCTCCGGCCAACTACGGTTTAACGAGGTTTCACGTACAAAGACAAACAAGGCCATAGCCGGATAAGCTAAGGTTAGCAAGCAAGGCAAGATATTAACCAAGCATAACCATACCTTAACGCTACATATACCCTGGCATAGCTGAGCCAAGCTACTGCCAATTTTTCATTTTTTTTTCGCCCGCGCCATTTTTTTTCTCAGCTCGGCTAGCTCGACATAGCGAACGTCGTACGCTGTGTTTCATGCTCTCTGTGCTAGCCCTATGCTGTGCTGTTGCGCATATAACTGCAGCAAGAAGCCTGAAGATGGTTACGGAATATTTGTGATACCACAAGGAAAGCGTGACGGCTTGCGCAGGAAGCAGTGGCTGCATAACATTGGCCGAAAGAAATTTCTTCCGATGAAGACCAATGTTTGCAAGATGAGGTGCCTTTCTTATTGCTTGTATCAAAGCATCCCCTAATGCTGAATTTTAAAATTCTTCCAGCCTGCTCACCAGCATTTTTGCTGCGGCAATTTGTACGTTGCATAAGAACTGGGTTGTCTTCAGTATGCTTAATATTCTGGTGGGACTCCATCACGTCGCCATCTGTTATTATTCAGTCAGAAATGAAGCACTATAGGTTGTTTTCCGCTGTGAAGAATTCTGAGCGATGATACAGCCTCTCGATCGCACTTATCCTTATTTTTAGGATACGTTGCCAGTTTTACTAAAAATCAAAATAGCGGCTTGTAGAAAAGCTATTATTTTCACCTTACGTCGATGTGTGCATCAGTCATACAATGAATGCAGGCCCCAAAAAATTTAGCAGCAAGTATACCCGTGGTATACTAGGTGCTGAGCGCTCGCTGGTTCACATTGCATTCTTTAAGTTTTAAGGCGAAATGCTTTAGATCTCTGTTTCAAGGTCACATTGTGAACAGAGAATATCACGCGACCCAGGAAGGCCAGGAACGACCCAAGCATGTCCAGCCGTGTATAAGAGATTAATGATTAGCCAAGTGAATATTTCATTAGTGATTTTATTAAGGTGGATTAGGGAAGGATTAAGGTTTATTAGGGTGTATTAAGTGCATGGACAAGGATTAAGGAGGATTAGGGTGTCTTAGGGAGGGCTAAGGTGCATGAACAATGATTAAGGCATATTAAAGAGAATTAGGATGGATAAAAGAGGATTAAGGTCGATTAGGGTGTATTAAGGTGGAATAAGGCCGATAAAGGTGAATTGAGGAGGATTAAGGTGGAATAGGGTGGATGAAGGTTGATGGAGGTTAATTAAAGTGAACTACAGTAGGCTTTACAAAGCTTTTGCATTCGCACCTCTTAGGCGATACCCAAGTTCACCTTGGATTTTTGGCATTTGCTTTGAACTCCACTTCCACGCACGCATGAGTGGGTGACGATTATTATTTGGTTTTCTTACGGATACAGGCAATGTGCAGGGGGTGTTCACTTGACCATGCACGCATGGTGTTGATATTGACATCTAGGCGGAGGCCGGGAATCGTCGCTTTAATAGCGAATGTTTTAAAGCCACCTTTCTGTGGTTTTGTTCTGCATGGACACTTTTTCCATTGATTTAACACAAGTCGAAATCATTGCATCAATGCGCTTTGATTACAAACATTGAGCAATCAATCATGATTGTGGTCATGATGCTGTAATGTAAGAAATATTCTACAGGCAATAATGTCTACCACTGAAACGTATCTCATCCTAATCCACCCTACTCCACTGTCATAAACTCCTTCATCGACTTTAATCCTCCTTAATCCTCTGTAATGCACCCTAATCCACCTTAATTCTCCTTAACACACCTTAATCCATCTTAATGCAATCACTGATACCCAATTAATTAACTTGGCTAATCATTTATCATCTCTTATACACGGCTGGACATGCTTCGGTTCGCTTCCGGCCTTCCTTGGATCACATGACATTTTCTACGCCTCACAACGCGACCTTGAAACAGAGATGAAAGGCTTTCGCTCAATAAGCCACATACAGAGGGATGTGCCACAAGCAATACTAGTTCAGACGCACAAAGTAAAGCACCTCATCATGCGGCGGAAAAATTGGCTGCAGTATCGAACTCGCCTCAAAGCTCCTTTTACATCAGTATGCCCCGTTCATATGGGATTAGGAAAAAACCAACTTCCTCATAAACGTTGTCTTCAGCATGATCGATGCAGCTATCAGCATTTCTCAAAATTTTCAACACCACTGGGCTGTGCAACTGGCCCAAAATAACGCGCTTCCATATAATGCTGCGGCCCATCCGCGGGAGTCGAGGAGGAACGCAGAGCAGGGAGGAGAGTGTCGCTACTTTCAAATTATCAAGCGGTTTTACCTGGCACAGACATATGTCACCACCTGCCATCATCTGCAGAAAGCAGCGTTTCAGGGAGGGCTGCCGCATGTTGCCCGCTCCTAGAACAGGCAACTGCCCTCCCAGAAACGCTGCTTGCGCCGTCGGGGCAGCAGTTCGCATCCCTATAAGCGCAGGCAAATTTCCATTTTTTTCTCAGAAACCAGGCAAGTAACTGTACCAAAGTGCTATACTAAATGAAGTTGGCGCCAAAATGCAACCGTTTTGCAAAATTTGAGCAATAACAGTGCAGCGGTGAGTTCAAAATCTTTTTTTGAACATGCACAGCCAAATATTCAGGAACCTGTATTGGGGGCGAGGACTTACAGAGTCGCCATCTGTCGGAAGCGCCTCCCTTGCGTAGTATAAGGGATCACGCAGTGTGCTCCTGATAGGTTTCACTTACGGCACTCAATAAAAACACCACGCGTCAGCCCTCCTGGACATTTATGTAAGTACTCTCAAAACGACCGAAGTTTTTGACTGTTGATATAATAATCTTGGGCAAACTGAAAACACAGAATCATTTACAGACGCTATCTCTTTACTGAATACGTACAGTGAACGCTACTGAGCGTGATCGCCGCGATGGAGTCTCCCGAACTGGCTTCTTGCGTGAAGGTAGGCAAACGCTGAGAGTAAGTTATGTGAAATATGTTCTTATAGTGGGTTGTCCGTGTAACCAAATGGAGCATAACAGAATGAAGCCTCAATGCAGGGATCGCACTGGTTCGCAGCAGCAGACTGCACGTCTGCATGCATGTCTGCGCACAATGTCTTGCTTTCGCTGTGAGCGCGTTTTCACACCATGCCGTAAGCTTTAGGCTGAAGCATATGAGCATTTGACAGTACACTAGCGACCATTGTTGCGTGAACACTATCAGAACTGTTCAAAAATAATTTCATTATAGAGACTTCGTTTAGGCGACTCTGATGTGCCGTCGCGACAATTCAATCTTTTTTTGTCTTCTAAATTCTTGGACATTTCAATATTATTTCTCAAGTTGTGTCGCACTGTATGTTTATCAGTCTTCTCAGCATGCGATTTCCCACTGCTTTCTTTTTCATAATCCAGTGCATTAATTCATAACACAAACATGACCATATGCCATGCCTTTTTTTAATGTGCGTCTTACCGCTCCCTTTCCATTCTAGTGAACTTGCCAGTGTCTAGCATCAACAAGCTCATAGACCAAACCGTCATGACATTAGCCGGGCAGTGGGTGTGGGCGAGCATCTCACTGCGCATTTTCTGCTACTCACTGAACATCGCAGTCCCGGCGCCGTAGCAAAAATCTTCCTCGCGTCTGTGCTTGTTGCATAGCTGAGTTGTAGCCAACGGCTCTCTGCCGGTTCTAAGTTTCGCGAGTCAAGCTTCACGCAGCTCCTTGTCCTGCGGCTACATGTGAATAAGGCTGACACCGGGCTCTGTTGCGTATGTCTGGCACTGTGCCACCGAGCAGTAGCCTACCATGCTGCACGCCTCCAAAGGCAGCCACTACCTATTATGGTATTTTCAAATGTTGTCAAGCAGACACCCAAAGTGGTAAAGCCTCACCACTCAATAGGAACTGCAGCGCAGCTGGGACTTTAAACTTTCATTTTCAGCTTGCTTCGGCGCTTCCGAAGCAGCCGCTGCGTCCACGTGATCCCTCATGCCATGTCACGCTGATGGTGGCGTCAGCTTTTCCAGTGGTGGAGCTCGCCTCCAATATAAAACAAAGCAACTACGTAAGAACTGTCCATAGTTCGCTCGTGGAAAGACATCCTTGAGAGTTTGTACCCAGCCCCGCACACCGGCACTGTTCGGTCATGTAGGCAGTTGGGTGGTGAGGCACGTCTGCTAGAGGAATTCACTGTTTTGAGAGCTGTCATGTGCGCATGAGGGGGTGTTGCGTACTCCAGGATAGCGCACTGCACCATTGCCGAGTTGTTGCGACGCCTGTTTATCAAAGCTCAACCAACGTTACTATTCGGTAGCGTGACGTCGGCGGGCTGCAGGCATCCGGTAGACCATGGTGACCTAGGAAGTCGCACTTCCTTTCGATTAGGCATGGTGGGCAAGAGTCCTTTTTGCATGGGGTGTTAGACGCCAACCATAACAGCATCTCCGGCAGGGGAAGAAGATCCTGACGCGTAGGGGCCAGCAGCCGCTGTGCGAGGGATCGGCGTTTCAGTACTAGAATTCCGCTCAGAGGTGACGAACCGTTGCTTCGTAGCTGGTAGATTCCTGTGAGTTGTTCATCAGTCGTCGTGGTGCTCTTGTGACTTTTCTCCCTGGTCTGGTCCGGTGAAACCGGACTTGCAAACAGGTCTCGCAACTTTTCGTCTCCTGTGTAGGCAAGCAATCACCCCCGGAGCAGCGCCGGACCCACAAACACAAAGCAGCGAGCACAAGGCCACCCTCCTCCCAAGAGACACCAGGCTTTAAAAAAGAAAACCCGCTACTCCTTTCCCATTCCTTTCACATATTCTCCCCCCTTGAACACTAAAAACAGCTATTTCTTGAGAGTGTTAAGACGTGGTTATTAAAATCAGCTAATAGTCGACTACACTTCAAAAAAGAAAACAATGTATGAACGAACGAAAAAATGCCACGGAAACCCGGATGAGCATGAGGCTTTCGTTACTCTAGGGGCAACGACTCAAACCGTCAGCATTGTCGTTAAGCTTACCCTTCTTGTAGCGAATATCGAAGGTGTACTGTTGAAGAGCCAAGCTCCAGTGCAAAAGACGGCCATTTTTCGTAGACATGGACTGCAGCCAGGTGAGGGGACAGTGGTCAGTCTCTATGGCGAACCTTGAACCAGCGATATAGCAAGCTAGCTTCTGCACCGCCCATACTACGCATGCGCATTCTTTTTCTGATGCACTGTAGGCTTCCTCACGAACTGAAAGCTTAATCTGGCGTACAGTACAGGGTGTTTGTTCTCGTCATCTCTCTTTTGACAAAGCGCCACCCCCATACCCCTATCGCTAGCATCACACTGAAGAATAAATGGCTTAGAGTAGTCGGCACATTCAACACTGGCTGACTCATGAGTGCTTTCTTCAGCATACTAAAAGCCTTTTCTTTTGCGTTATCCCACTTTACTGTTTGCGGTTCTATTTTTCTGAGAGCATCTGTTAAAGAACTTGCAACCTCGGAAGAACGCGGGAAATATCTTTGGTAATAACCTGCCAAGCCAAAGAATGACCTGATGTCCTGCTTGGTGCGTCGTTGTGGGAAGTTGTCTGTTGCGGTCAGTTTAACCTCGAAAGGCCGACGATAGCTTTGCCCTATTACACGACCTAGATAAGCTACCTCTGCGTGCCCCAATTGACATTTAGGAGCCTTGACAGTTAAGTTCGCCTCTCGTAGATGGCACAACATGGTTCGCAGGTGTTGCATATGGTCTGCCCATGATGAAGAAAAGATTGCTATGTCATTGACATACGGAAGTGCAAAGTCGTCCATTCCTCATAGCACCTGGTCCATAAGGCTAGAGAATCAATAAGGCACATTCTTTAATTCATTCTTCAACTCCTCAGCGAGATCAGCCGCTCTCGTGATAGTGTCTACGCCTGGCCTATCCTGAACCCAATACTTGATCTTTACTGGCAGCCGGCAGTAGAACTGTTCTAAAACAACACACTGCATTGTCTTTTCAGCGTCGCAGAGTGCACCCTCTTCTCTGAGCCATTCCTTCAGGCTTACCTCCAAGGTGTTTGCAAAATCTGAGTGTGACTCGCTTCTGGTCTTCTCGACTTCCCTGAATTTTCGCCTGAATGCTTCTGCTGATAATCTATACTTTTTAAGCAGATTTGCTTTGACTTCATCGAAGTCCTCTGCTTCTTCTTTCCCCATGTGGGCAATGATATCAGCTACCTCACATGGCAGTAACGTAAGCAAGCGTTGCGGCCACATGTTTCTCGCGAATTTTGCCTTTTCACACATGCGCCCAAATTGTACCAGAAAAAGACCTATGTCTCCTCCTACTGCGTAGGGTGCCATCAAGTCTGTCATGCTGCGCTCGCTGTCGTGTGCCTCTGTGCTAGGTCTTTCAGTAGTTTGAGCTTTCAGCAACTCAATATCTAAGCGCTTCATTCCAAGTGCGTCGCGTGCAACACGCTCGCACTCTTCCTTTTTCTCTAGGCGCTTACGCTCTTCCTTTTCTTTTACACGCTTATGCTCTTTTTCCTCTAGGTGCTTACGCTCTTCCTCTTTTGCTGCAATGCTCTCTAGGCATTCCTTTTGTTCATCGTCGTCTGCCCCACTCACTTTGATCGCCTCAATGATCTCCGGCATTCTCTTTGATTCGGCAATTTGGAGGCCCAACTCTTTGGCCAAGCTCAACAATTCCGGCTTCTTTAGGGCCTTCAAGTTCATGGCTGGCTTAGTGCTGCTAACTCTTCACTCTATAACAACCTCGACGTACTCAAAACTTCCGTCAATGGTCACAGAAAAATCACTGCTCTGTACTCCCCCCAAAAATACGTAAAGCCTAGTGATATCATAGTGAAGAAAAGCCATGCATTCACCATATGCCGTCATGAATCCTGACACCTTCCTTCCGCACGTTGTCCAAGTTGGGATCTCCAGGGTTGCGTATCCCAATCGCTGCCAGCCAGTTTGTTGCGTACTCCAGGGTAGCATACTCCACCGTTGCCGAGTTGTTGCGGTGCCTGTTTATCGAATCTCGACCAACGTAACTATTCGGTAGCGTGGCGTTGTCGGTGGGCTGCAGGCATCCGGTAGACCATGGTGACCTAGGAAGTCACACTTCGTTTCGGTGAGGCATGGTGGGGAAAGTTCTTCTTGCACGGAGTGCTAGACACCAACCGTAATGGGACCGTGTGGCCTCATGAGCGCCTCGACGCTGTCTGCCTGCATGCAGTCCGTGCGCCTGGTAGCAGCTCAAAAGAGTTCCTACCATGGTGCCTTGGAAAAATTCGCATGTGTTACCGCCGACTCAGCAGCGTGATCGGTTTGGCGCACTGCCGGTAGCCGACAGTTCCGAGTTTGAACGCGATAGTTAAGAGCCCCGTGTCACAGAAAATCCGGCTTCGACGTCCAGCGTCAGCAGACGCCGTTTCGGCAAAAAAAAAAAAAAAAAAATTCAAACCACCCATACCCAGGCCCTCCATGGGGTGCAAGGAAGTTACTGTATTTTTCAAGCTAAATATGTAGAAAAATTTTTAAGTACGACCTACAACCTAAAGACATGATAGCGTCGGATTGTAATTTGAATATACAAGAAAACATAATTCTGTTATGCGAAAACACCCCTTTTCCAGCGTTTCCACCATTCATAGACCGGCCACGGTGCCCGCCATTTGTGCGCGCTGGCGCGCAAATATCTTGGAGGCCATGGAGCAGCACGCCCAGTTCCTTGCAACACTTCCAGATGGCGCTCACCTTCGCCGCATCGCAAGAGCGAGGAGTGCAAAATGGCCAGTCCAAATTTGAATGCTGAAGAAATACAAATATAGCCACAAGAGTCGAAGAACTTGGCAACTGGCCTAGTAAAAAGTGGGAATATAGTGAGCTTCTAAGTGTAATAAGGACAGAAATACAGAGAAAGAAACAACATGTTCGTTGGAAAGGAAAAAAGAAACAGAAAAGCTGGTGGAACAGGGAGATACGAGAAGCGATCGCTGAATGACAGAAAGCATCTCGAGAGCACAAGCAGGCAAAAAAATGTGCAGTTGCCACAGGGTGAAGTAGCCAGTAAATCGGAAATATACCGGGAGAAAAAATTTATGGTTCAAATACTGGTGCAAGCAAAGATAAAAGGTGAAAGTGAACGTTGGTTGTTAAAAATACGTGAGAAAAGGAAGGCCGCACCTAGGATATTTTGGAACCACATAAAATTAGGAGGCAGGAAGTCAACAACAATACAGCAACATAGCCTAGACGAACATGGAAATAAATGAAAGGGCAAGCGGCATTAAGTTACATTTAAAAAATAACAGCTGAATCTTTCTAAGGCAATGACGCGGTTGTATTTCAAGAAAAAGAGAGCATGGAAGAGAACCAGATGGGAAAGGAGCTGGTGCTGACAAATTTCAGCTGGAAGGAAGCCGAAGAGAAAATTCCTAAGCACACAGCCACAGGGCTAGACGAGGTTCCCGTTAGGCTGATTAATGAACTGGGACCAAAAAGTAAGGAAGCTCTGGTGAAAGCAGTTGAAAAAGCTTACAAAATAGGCGAATACTAGACAGTTGGCGACAAGGTAGAATGAATTTAATTTACCAAGGTAAGGGGGAGAAAGATAGAATTCACTCATATAGACCATTGACCGTTGCATTGGTAATATACATGTTTGGATGATAATTTATTTGTTCTTACTCACTGTATTGAAATATCAAGAGTAGAAAGCAGACCGTTATAGTATGTGGCCTTTTTAGACATTACATGAGCGCATGACAACGTAGACTGCAACATTTTGTGAGATATTCTGGAAAGGGAAGGCTTAAGCGATGATTGTCTACAGCTTTTGAGAGATTTACCTAGAAAATACCGTTTGCATTGAATGGGAAGGGATGAGGAGCGAGGAGAAAGTGATGTCAGCGAGGAACTGAGGCAGGGGTGCCCTTTATCCCTACTGCTGTTTATGATGTACATGGTGAGGATGGAAAGGGCGCTAGAAGGAAGTAATATCGGGTTTAATCTCTCATACGAACAGATGGGTACAGTAGTAGAGCAGCAGCTTCCGTGTTGTGTTGCTAGCTAACAAGCAAAGTGATTTGCAACGTCAGGCTAATATCTCTGGACAAGAAGGCGAGAATTTATGTTTGAAATTTAGTGATAGAAAATCAGGTGTTATGGTATTCAATTAAAACAGTGAACACAGACAGTGGCAATACGGGGCCAGGAAATACCTCAGGTAAAAGAATATAAATACCTTGGTATATGGATAAACGAAGGCAGTAGATATATGGAAACACAGGAAAAAACAATAACAGTAAAGGGGAAGAGAAATGCAGCCATAATGAAACACAGAGCGCTACGGGGATACAATAGGTAAGAGGAGCTCCAGGGTACGTGGAAAGGTGTAATGGCTCCAGGACTTGCTTTTGGAAATGCGGTCGTTTCCTTGAAATCAGGGGTACAATCTGGACTCGATGGCAACCTAACGTCAGTGGGATGCCACGCATTGGGCATTCAAGGGAAGACTACAAATGAAGCTGTGAAGGGTGATATGGGGCTGGACAAGTTTTGAAGTGAGGGAAGCTCACAGTAAAATTATGAATGACTGAGGAATATGGAAGAAAGTAAATGGGCTGGGAGAGTGTTGAGGTATTTGTGCAGGAAAAACATTGATTCACAGTGGAGAAAAGGAACTAAGAAGCTTACCAGCAAGTATGCGACCTGTAGGGTGAGCAACACAGCAACAAAGAATGCCAAGCAGAAAGTCAGAGAGGCTGAAATAATCTTAATAATTATGGGGTTTTACGTGCTAAAACCACTTTCTGATTATGAGGCATGCCGTAGTGGAGGACTCTGGAAATTTTGACCACCTGGGGTTTTTTTAACGTGCACCTAAATCTAAGTACCACGGGTGTTTTCGCATTTCGCCCCCATCGAAATGCGGCCGCCGTGGCCGGGGTTCGATCCTGCGACCTCGGCTGAAATAATCTCATGAGTGGCGGCAATGGAAATTTTTTTTTTTTTTACATGCAAGTTTTGTTTGATACTTTCCAAATCTTCTTTATTCTATTATTTTCAGTATTTTGCAATGGTCGCTCGTTCCAACTTCTGGTGCTTCTTTTGTTTCCTCTCGATAGTGGTTGCAAGTGCTTATATATGCGTGTGATACTGTTCTGTTTGTCAAGTTGTCTTCTTTCAGTGTACCTTCTCGTAATCTTATTTAGTCGTCGCTTTCATTTGTTTCTGATATTTACATATGTTGCACTGCTTTTGTATTTTCTTTTCATGTGTGTATGTATATATATACGTGCATATGTAAATATTTGTATTCTGCCCCTCCTGCTTGGGCCCCATTTGGGCCTGCAGTATTGAATGAATGAATGAATGAATGAATGAATGAATAAATAAATAAGCAAACCAGCCATGAGTAACTAAAGAGGAAAAAAACATAATCAGGAAAGAAACAATTAATGATAACTCAAAGGGAAGGTCATTACTTTTCAAAGTGAGATCAGGATGGCTTAGAACATGCACCTACAAAGTGAGATATAGGAAGGAAGAAGAAGCATGTGCTTGCTGCGGTAAAGCTAAGGAAATGATGGAGGATGTTTTATTAGAATGTGAAGATACCTGCCCAGCGGTCGATTTAGGCACCAACGGACTCCTTGAAGCCCTTGGGTTCAGCGAAAACAGGGGGAAACTAAACACCGCAGTAGAGATTAGTAAGAGGTGATTGGAAGATTGGTGGAAGTATGGAAATGACAAGAAACGGAGACATACAAAAACAAAGCTCACAATAGGGGTTCAGAAAATTTGCTTATGGCAATTCATTGTTTTTTTTTTAAGACTTAGGTAGGACATCAGGCAGTATAATAGCAAGAGCTTGGTGGTGCAACCCCCCGCCCCGTTCCAGAGGGGACGCTCACGACACACAACATCCGTCCATCCAGCCATCCACCTATCCATCACGGCCCACGCAAGAGGCCGCGTTTTCTGAGAGTGCACTAAGCGCCCTGATAGGCCAAATAGCAATAACCCAATGAAGCAGTGGGAGGCACAGCTCATTCGTTCAGACTTGGCAGTACAAAGGTCCTTAATTAGCGAGGCCAGGCAGGCAGCACAGGCCAGTGCAGCCCTGGACTGGGGGGGGGCTCCGATCATGCCTCCTTAAAATCTTTTCCTGTCAAATAGTTTCTATATATATATATATATGTGTGTGTGTGTTTCAGCGAACACTTTCAAAATGTTTTAAAGATTGCCTGTGGCAGATAGCACAATTCTAGTTTACGAGCCGGTCTACTCGAAGCGACAGACACTGCTAGCACAAAAAATTGAAATGCCAAACTGACTAATTAACAAGAATTCACTAATTATCATTTTAGCTAGTTATCTTACGACCCATATTGTAATTTACAAATTCTAGCAGTGGACTTCGCAAGACGGATCAACTTGGAGCGAATTCTCAGGACGACAGCAGTTTCGAGGTATAAGTTCCCGAACTTTGCAGAGAAATGCATTGGCGTTCCAGTTACTTGTTTGCTTCAGTGCATGAAACGTTTTGTTAACAAATTAACTGGAACACCAATGCATTTCTCCGCAAAGTTCAGGAATTTATATCTCGAAACTGGTGCATCTTGAAAACTCGTTCGAAGTGGATCCGCCTTGCGAACTCCACGGCTAGAATTTGTAAATTGCAATAGGGGCCACAATGTAATTAGTTAAAAACTTAATTAGTGAATTATTATTAGTTAGCCAATTTTGGATTTTAATTTTTTTTGCAACTATTGTTCGCCATTTCGAGTGGACCAACCCGTCAACTAAAATTGTGATATCTGCCAAAGGCAACTTTTAAAGATTTTTGAGTGTTTGCTGAAACACCCTGTGTGTACACACACACACACACACACACGCGCGCGCGCGCACGCACGCACACACACACACACACACACACACACACACACACACACACACACACACACACGGTGTTTCAGCTAACTTTAGCCAGAGTTTCAAAATATGCTGATGCACTCTAAGACGACGTGACCAAATGCATGTTGCTCACTTTTGTATGTAGGGTGTCGTGCTGTATTTTGTATTTTGCTAAATTAGATACTTAGCCAAGATTAATTAATGAACTTCTGAAGCAACGAAGTTAAGCAGGAAATTCCAATTAGAACGTTGTAAAGTGTTTTGCAAAACGTCTCATTAGAAAGTTTAACTTTCTATCTATTAAGTATTAGTGTTTTTCAGCTTACAGCGGATGCCCACAAAATACAGAAAAATACCACGACATACCTGCCTGCGCGCCTTATTATACTTATTTTGAACAGAAAGTGGTCATTATAACCAGTTAAAGGAATCTTTTTGCTTCTTTAAAATGAGATTTTAGAAGCATGGGTTTCTAAAAGAACTTACGTGGATTGCAATTGCTTAGTTGTATCCGTTAATATTAACATAGTTTGTTATCGCGAGGTTTACCTGTAACCACAATGCAAAACTGAACATATTCGCTTTAGGGCATAAGTTAACTTGAAAAAGTTGTAGAGCACACTCAGAAACACCCAATGAAGCTTTTGGTGACATATTTTAACTGTTTTTTTTATTTCCAGCCTAAAGAAAGCCCTTAAAAAAAGACAGAAAGATGTGGCTGCTCGCTAACACACCTGCATTGCAGCCATCTTGGTCATGTCTCCAAAGAAAGAGGTTAAGTTAGCCTAGCCCATCTAAAAAAAATATTTGCATCTGCACTCAATGCCAGCATAGCTCATTTTATACTGTGCTGCTAAATCTATGTAGCAAAAATGCTAATGTGTGCTAGATGCTAGTCATTTATATGCACAAAAGATACCATCATTGAAACAACTTCATTGGATGTCTTGAGCTAAGACTTTCGACCCTAAAACAAATATTCAAATTTGTATAATTAAACTTGATTAGCTAACTTTAATCACACTTCAAGAAATATTCTGAGTTACTCAGGACATACAAACAATATGTTAATGGTGTCATTTGCCTAACATGCGATTTTGTTTTTAAAGCATGGTTCAAGTTACATGAAACACCTTATATACATGTATGTGTCCTTAAGGGTACGTGTGCATGCCAAGTTGAGAAAACAGCAAGGTGGTACTTTCATAAAGTCTTTTTTTTCTTCATGGCAAACATATTACAAAAATTGCTAAATAAACACTCTGTCTGTCTCTCTCTGTATGTACAGAATTTTGGGACTAGTGTTTGGTCCCCAATAATACACTTCATTCCTTGCTATGTAAGTGATCACACATTATGTACACCATTCACCACAAAAGAAGTTTTTGATTCCACTTGGCACACAAATGCCTAACTTCATGGGGACATCAAGCTATCACATCAGCACAATGTACATAGTTCCACATCACTCAATCATGCAAATGAGGTCGCACTACGAAGATGTTCATGCAGAAAAAAAAAGTATGTCTTTCTGCAACTTGATCACAAGTTCACTGGTGCTCGGGTTGAGACTTGTCTCATAAACACGGCGCACGTCACAAGGTTTTGACCACAGACACGCTACGCCTACTGCACAATCCCAAACATGCTACACATTTCACAAATCTGCACATGCAAAAGCTTTTCTAGTTTTTCACAAAAATCATTGTGCTTTGTGTTGCTTGTAACTCAACTGAAGCACAGACATGCCATGCCCAATGTGACACATGTGCGATCCAAGTGTCCTGTTCCTTGTGCGAATAGCAGAACCACCTTCGGCCATTGATGACTTGTGCAGGCTACTTGTGATAAACACGTTTTTGCTGTGTACAGCCCTGAACAAGGAAAATAAACTATCTACATGGCATATGCCCAACAACTCTTGGCTCAAGGCGACAGGAACTGCTCAGTATAGCCAACTTTGAACAAAATATGGCCTGTTTGACGGCAAATCACAGCGGATGCGCGCTTACCAACAAAGGGTCAACAAAGGCATGTCCCAATGCATAAGGATAGTGACACAAATCTACACACTCATTCAATCCTGTACACTTTTGTCCAGTCCCATGGCCTCAATTTGCATGGAGAGATGCACGCCAAGAGACTCAGACCTCTCAGTAGTAACTACAAGTGGCACGGCTTCAAGAAGTACTTTGCCAACTGTAATTTATACAGCAAACACTGCTGCTAGCAAGCAGCATTGTCTCTCCAGCACCGCATGGTGAATCACAGATCGCCAAGATTCATTTCAAGAAGCTGGAATGCATTAGAAAAGGCAATAAGTGGCCGCCAACTTGTGTAGAGAGGCTGACAATCACTTGAGAAAATGCACAGGTCAACACAGTAAAGAGAAAACATCAAACACATTGTACAAAAAACGTTTGACCTCCATGACAGCACAACATTGGTGACCGACTGGCTGCACAATCTGAAGTTGTTCACACCATGGCACCTCGTGCACTCAAAGCAAGATGTCCAAGCACCACCGCAAGAAAACGCAGGCCTCCCACAAGCTGCTTATGTTGCACTGGCTTATGTCTCCACCACAATAAATATGTTCATTGAGCCAGCAAAGCTGTGGAGTGATCTAAAATTCCAAAACCAAGGTCAGATCTGGCTTCAGATGAAAGCTGTCTTGAAGATGCCAGCAGACTGCCAAGGTTTTAGCTCACTTTGCTGCCAAATGATACAGTGACTTTTGGCCGCACATCACATTGAAACGTTGCAGAAGCCCAGGTCCTTGGTAGAATGTCACCTATACGTGCTTAGGAGGGGCATCAGGTGGCCGATCAAAGTGGCCACCACCACCAGAAGGCCGTGAGAAGCCGCCACTTCCTCCACTGTTGGTGCGTTCTTTCCGCCTCCATGAGTCTGCGTGCCCTTGGTAAGGGCTGTAGGGGCCCAAGGGGCTTGTGTGGTGCTCGGGCATTGCGCCTGGTGGTGGTGGCTGAAGAGCACCAGCTGGCACTGGTACTGCTCCGTAACCACCCGAATAAGGTACCGATGATGCTGCCACTGGAGGCATGCCATACGGCACAAAGTTGCCGACCCCACTTCCACCATGGTACCTGGAAACAGATGTTCAAGTAGGTGCATGAAGCACAAATTGGCTGCACCCAATTCCACCATCGTACCTGCAAACAGACATTTAAATCAAAGTTTCATACCTTCTTAAAGTAATTTTTGAAATCAAAAGAGTGGCTTGTTGGGCAAGTTGGTACATGGTACTTTGTAAGGGTATGGCAGCAAACACAAAGGGTGACTAGAAAATATTGAGGCAAGACACAGAAAGGAACAGCAAAGGTGCTGAACTAACATCTGATTTTATTTCTCAAAGACAGCCTCTACCAAGACCAAATCGAGCATGCATGACAGCACCACAAGTGACTTCAAGGTAATCATTCTGACTACACGTGGCAATCTTTATGAAAAGAAAAAGGGGGGGGGGGGCTCTTTGCTTGACAGGAACAAAGATGATGCACTCACATGCTTGTTCCGCCAGAGTTTGTAGATATGAAAAGCTTGCATAATTCTCTTTCCTTTTGCATCTTGGCTTTCACAACTACTGAAATGCTACTGAAGATGGGGGCACAACCACAATGTTTGCAGTGAATCCGTAGATTGCTGCCCATGCTTGTGGGAACTAAATGGCATGCTCACGTATGCTATCATTAACACACCTTCCTGACCACCCTATGTACTCTTTACCACAATTTAAATTGCCTGCGGCAGATTGCATAATTTTAGTCCGAGCAGGATTACTGTATGACATAGTAGTTTTGTGGAAACCCGCAAGGTGGAGAGAAGTAATGAATAAAGGGAAAATCAGACATCCACCCATTCATAGCAATTGCTACAAAAAAAAAAAAAAGATAACCATACGGGTTCCTCGAAAGAAAAAGCCTTAGAGTTGAAGAAAAATTCGTCTTGGTCCGGGACTTGAACCCGGGACCACCGCCTTTCCGGGGCAATCGCTATACCATCTGAGCTAACCAGGCGGCTAGCAGATGGCAGGGCGAAGTCGAATTTGTCGACTTTGCTTCGTGTTGTCGACAAATTCGACTTGGCCGAAACTTTTATTATTTATCCTAAAATTGGTCTTCACCAGATAATTCGAACTTGACCAGTCATAACAGATGCGCCTGACCTCTAAGGTAACCCCAACAGTGAGCCCGAAAGGGGCCTTAAGCACTTTTTATGGAAATGGAGAAAGGCATTTGAAGTGAAAATAGGGTATTTCAGAAATACTTTGCTGCAAAAAGTACTTCAATGCATTCAGCAAAAGCGGAGTTATTGGCAATCAAACACTGCCTCCGCTGTGCTCCCATTCCTTCTTCATTGCTTGGCAGTGTGAAGGCTACGGTGGAGTGGGGTGTGCCCCACAACACTCCGCCTTCTAAACGTCACCTAGGTGCGCAGTTCAAATTTCATTCTTGATGTTAGCGTAGATGCCACTACTTCCAATTTTGGTGCCTACAACACGCTTAACGTAAACCAAATGCGGTTGTCCTCATTTAGCCAGCGGACTCATGGTGGCGGCCACGGTACCTATGCTACGTGCAGACTGCCCCCACCAATACAATCGAACCCAACTATATCGAACCCATTTACATAGAATTATTCTATATATAGAAAAATTTCTGGTCACGGTATACTTACATGAGTATATATAGCAAAACTTATGCTTAGATTGAACAAAAATAGCAGCGAATCCCAATATATCGAACGTCAAGCGGCGGAAAAGTGCCCCAGTAGTTGGCTTTCCCTCGCGGTGGTGGGTAAACATGGCGGCGTGGCTCCATCCAACCGCTACTCCCTACCGTGACCGCACTGCCTCGGACGAGTCATTGACACCCCCCTGCAAAAAATGATCCTGGCCCGCCCGCAGCGCTTGCTCAGACAGCCAATCAGAGGCTCTTGTGCCATTGTCGTGCAAGATGGCGAAAGTGCGAGTTGTCTCGCTGACTTTCTGGTTCATTGCGCCTTGTGGGTCTTCCCTTGCAGTGTTGCCTTGATGAAGCGGCAGAATTTGCCTTTCGTCGTGAAGCTTGAAATCATAAATTGGGTCAAACGCCGCGAGAAGTCGGATGTCCCCGATTCCGAGGAGCACTCTCAGCACGATCTTGAAGAATAAGGGGGAGATTAGGGCTACAGCGGCAAACTCTTTTCTTTGCATAAGGCTCGCACCCTGAACTTGCTGCCATGAAGTTGGTGACACGGTACAATTTGGCATCCGACAAAAGCAGGTCACACGCAACACAATTCGGCATCCGATGCAGCGTTCAATGTGCCAGAACGGCAGCTGGATATGAGAAGTTTTGCTGTGCTGTAGCACCAGATCACATTCATGGCATGGGATAAATCTAAGTGGCCGCAGGGGAAAAAATTGCTTAAAATTTTACCCGCATACTGGACGCACCCCTCAACTTTGTGCAAATTGTTCGGGAAAAGGAGTATGAACATTATGTGAACAAATACAATAGCTGTCATTAAATGAGCAGCACTTCAGAAACGCAGGTTTGCCAGTGAAAAAGACAGCAGTGATTTCAAGTGCAGTAAATCTCACCTTCGGTCTGGGTGTTGTGTCCTGGGATCCTTGTCTCGCTTGTACGCCTGGTCATCTACACGATTCCCCTGGTAATGCCGGTAGGGGTCATGCTTGTTGTAATCATTGTTATACCTGGAAGAATGGAAAAAGCAAACAATATACAGTCGAACCCCGCCTTCAACGAAATATTTCCCGTCAGCTAGCCATAGAAGTCAATGCAAAAAAGTTCTCTCCACAATGAACAATTTTTCGGGCTTTGTTTTCGCTTCAACAAAGTTTTCGCTCGGTAGAGCTGGGCCTTAAAATTTTTTTTGTGATAAAATAAGCATAAGCCTAATCGTCTGCAATTTTTCGTACACCCAAGCCGCTTAGGTTCACCGAAAACGTGCACCCACTGCACCGTCGCCGATAAACAAACTTATGGAGGGGCACCATTGTTTCGTGGTGATGACGATGTGGCTAACCGCCTTGCGACAAGGCGCCGGCCCACTTTGCCAAGCGGGAGCCACAGCCAATCCGTATCCATCCTATGTCACGCGATCACGTGAACGCTGGCGCAACACAGATTTTCATTTGTGCTTGTGCACTCGGCCCGCTTGGCGACAAAGCGGAAGTTTCTTTCTTTGAAGGTGAAGGTGCGAATCATCAGCGAGGCTTCAAGTGGCAGAAAGAAAGGAGACGTTGCAGCAGAGTTCGGCATCTCCAACAGCACGCTGTTGACAATTTTGAAGTCGAAGGACGTAATCATCAGTGCTCTTTCAGCGGGGGCATCCGCCAAACGGAAGAAGTTGACTCAAGCTGCACACGAGGATCTTGAAAAGGAGCTTACATGGTTCCTTGACATGCGTGCCAAGAAAATGCCAATCAGTGGAAGCGTGCTGCAGCAAAAGGCACTGAACTATGCTTGCGTGCTCGGCATCGAAGATTTTAAGGAAAGCACAGGTTGGTTGGCCCGCTTCAAGGCCTGTCACGACATCGTTGCGAAAGTGTTGTGCGGCGTCATCTGCTTTGCCAGACATAATGAAAGAGTATGCACCGTCCAACATCTACAACACAAGAGGAGACGGGACTCTTTTATGAGCTGCTGCCCACAAAGACGCTGGATATGAAGGGCCAATGGTGCAGCGACTCGGGCGTCATCTGCTTTGCCGGACATAATGAAAGAGTATGCCCAGTCCGACATCTACAACACAAGAGGAGACGGGACTCTTTTATGAGCTGCTGCCCACAAAGGATATGAAGGGCCAACCATGCAGCGGAGGAAAGCACAGCAAGAAGCGTGCGACTCTGCTTCTCTGCACTAACACGGATGGCACCGACAAGCGCTGCACGCTCGTTATCAGCAAGAGCACGAGGCCTCACTGCTTCAAAGGTAGTAGGAGCTTGCCGGTAAGTTATTACGCAAACAAGAAATCCTGGTTGACGTGGGCGATCTTCCGTGATTGGATCATAGCTTTCCACTGCGATATGAAGGTCCAAAACCACAAGGTGTGCTTGCTTATTGACAAATGCTCAGCGCATAATGCTGAGGACGCTGATTTGGAAAATGTGGAAGTTCGGCTCTTCCCCCAAAACTTCACTGCTTTGATTCAGCCGTTAGACCAAGGAATCATTCACAGTGTAAAAAGTGCATATCAGCAGCGGCTGATTCAGCGACTGTTGCAGAATGTTGACAATGGGCGGGAGACCAAAGTGGACTTGTTCATGGCCCTACGAATGATTGCCGTGGCGTGGACGGCAACCCAGTGCAGCATAATTGAAAATTGCTTTGCGCACGCCAGCTTTAAGCCCGAGGCTGAAGTGACGGCCAACTCGACAACGGACGAGGAAGACGACAGTTTTCGGACGAGGAAGACGACAGTTTTAGAGTGAAGCCACCCTCTACAGAAGTTACTGCGGCGTGGGCAGCCCTTCGAGACACCATAAATGTACCAACGGACGTCACCATAGATCAGTACATTGTCGTTGACACGACGTAAGTGTTCATGAAGAGTTGAACGACAAGTCTATCATTGAAGAGGTTCGCCATTACGGTGCGTCGTCGGACGATGAAAGTGATGCACAAGATGCATCAACCCCGCCTCGTGCACTGGATGTAATGGACGCTTTTGATGTCATTTGTAATTTCATTGGCGCCCATGAGGATGACGTCGCAATGCAGCTGCTGACCGAGTGCGAACATCGCACCACGGCGATGATGACTGAAGGACGGAGGCAAACAAAGATGACAGACCTTTTTTCGGAAATGAGTGACATTCTTGAGTGTGCAGTCAAATCAGACAGTGTATTGGGTCAGATTTCACCACAACGAAAGGTAACTGACCTTTTTGGGAAATAAATTATGTTTGTGAGTGTGTAGTCAAATTTGACAATGTTTTGGGGCAAACTTCACCACAATGAAATTTTCGCTTCAACAAAATTTTTCGCCCGTTCCGTGAGTTTCGTTGTAGCCAGGTTCGGCTGTAAAACAATACACAGATGCGTGCTCATAGGGCAATTTCACACCACGCACCTGTCCTTATAGTCCCAGCTGGATGCAGGGTTTTCGTGGTTCCACCGTTCTTGACCCTGCTGGAATGATGATGGTCGGTGGGGAGGGTGGTTGTAGCTGTTGGAGCCCTTCTGGTAGCCACCGCTACCTCGATCACGGTACGAACCACTGCTGCCACTTTTGTTATGGCTGTTGCTGGAATAGTACAACATGATGCATGCTTTTAAGTAGAATGAAAGCACAAGGCAAGAGCAATACCAAGTTTGCACATGAGTTTCTAATTTTAAGAGGGGCTGAAAGAGGGGGCTTTCAAAGTTGTAGAAACTTTACCACAAGCTTCTCCCATGTAAAAGGATGACACATGGCAAGTATAATGACTTTGCTCAGCAAATGATCAGCAAGAGCACAGCACACATTTCTTATGCCATAGCAATTGCATGAATAGAGCAAGCCAGTGTGTTGTGACATTACCACGCATCCACTTCCTAGGTACCTAAATAAGAACAGTTAACAGAAACAAGCATTACAGTAAGTTACTTAAGATGCTCTGAACCATGCCAGTATTTTCTCTAGGCTTGTTGGAAGGTTGGGACCTATATTTAACGGAGAAAAAAAGAAAGTATGAAACGTCATGCTAACATTAATCTTGATGACGGAACTACAATTGGTGTAAAGTTAATGTTCGACAATTCCCAGCTGAAGAGCCCACTGTGGAAAACAACAAATACCCTGTAATGTTAGCAACCACTGTGAAAGAAAACTCGCATTTTTACTGTGGTTGCCATTACTAACTCCACCGAAGAAAAGTACATTTAGAACCAGGGCGTATGTCAAGACTATAAAATGAAACTAAAAACAGGGACAGAAACACAAATAGCAAATGAAGGCCGAACTTCTATTTCCAGAATTTCACACCACACGTCAACACAAGTATGTTGGTGCGACATCATGGATTTAAAAGTATATTCTCATATTTGAGCCAATGTGGCGCAGTAAAAGTTCTTGTAACTTGACTAGTGATATCTTTGGCTCCTTAACGCTACAATGTAATCCATCTTTACCAATGAAAAATTAACTAGGCCCGAGCAGATGCTGTAACAATCTGTGATGTCATGGCAACCTGGTTAATAAACTTCAAGGTGGAGTTGCCACCTACCTGGTTCTTGCATTTTATCTGGCTTGCGTAGGGAAGCCAGATAAGTTTCCTTAAGGAAGAACAGAACTGTGAATGGCGAAGAACTTTGCCTAAGCTGTGACCTGAAGCCACACCCCAAAGCAGAATTTGCATATAACCAGCACCCTGAACTTACTGTTGAAATTTCTTACATTTTTTATCTGGATTATATGTGAAAAATTACAGTATTAATGCGTTGGCATTCTTGGGTACTTCAAGCAGTGCGTTTGTATCTAACTGTTTTCCCACCAACCTGGGTCACCGGGTTGTCTGTGTTCGAATGGGCAGCGCACCAGCTTGTTTTGCTGAGAGAACAGGGTTCAAAATCAACCATTGGCACAACTTGGGTCACCGAGTACCAATGTGGTCAGTCACCAATGTGTATACGTACCACTCTTCACCAAACCTCCTTCAAACCGACATGGGTTACTATAGGTGTGGGACTGGGTACATACCGTTGTTCAATGAAACTCTTTGATGCCAACGGTGAGCACTGAGTATGTGCCACTAAGTCTATGCTGGTCTTCAATAAACCTCTTTGGTGCCAACTAAAGCCCCTCCATCCACGCGCCACCACCGCTTTTTTAAGTAGCGACAACGTTTGATGTGCACCCCCTTTTCCCTTCACACCAAATCCGGTTCCAGCATTTCCGGTTTAAAAATTTTTGGTTCCAGCGTTTCCGCTTCCTGGAGTTGCGCTGTGGGAATTTCCGCTTTGACTGCCAATGGTGAGAAGACGCCCGCGCATGCTTAACAGCCAGCGCTCTAGACCATGGTCTTACACCATGCTCAAGCCACTCCACCAAGCGTCATCCGTGTGCATCTGCGCACTTGTGCATACGCTGCACCTGCACGCTTTGCCTGTCGTCCCCTTTCGCTGTGCTTGCAGTTTCTAGGGCTGTGGCGGTCACCATAAGAAGAATGCAAAGGGGACAAGCTGTTGTATTCCGCTGAAGTAGTAGTTCGCGGTCGCTGTTTTCCAAATGCACGACGAACAGCAGTGGTCTCCAAGCACCTAGGAACTACATTCCACTGTACGTTGTCTCTCGTGGCACAACCCGTCACAGGTTGGACACGCTGTGGCATCTAGCGTCACTAGATGGCACAGCGTGTCCAGAAATAAGCGTGCGAAAGGAGACTGGCTGCTCCATGATGCATTTTCTCAGCATTTTCATGCACCGGCGAGGCCATGTGTTTCAGAGGCCAAGAGCAGGCTTTGCTGTGGTGACGCTAGATGACGCCGAGTGTCGTTAGGGAAGTGCAAAAGGGGAATCTTGCTGCAGTACACGCTTCATACATAATAAGTTTCACATGGCAATATGTTGTGTCGCTAAATTGTTACAAAGCTAAATGCATTACTGTTGACAGTCATCATAAAATGGGTTCAGTCAAATATTTTTTCATTCTGGCCTCTAGATTACATTTTGCTGCTTTAAGTTGTTTTGTAAAACCTAACAATGTATAATTTTTGCATTCAGAACTCCAGCCCCTGCATTATAACCGTGATTACGTTACTTTCGAGCAAGGAACATACTACTGGCACCACAATGTATGGAACACTGCCTCACCTGCCACCACTGTCATTTCGTTTGTCCCGTGGTTTGTCCTCATGTGGTCGCTTGTTTGGCCTCTTGTGGTCATCCTCGGAGTGCCTCTTAGTGCCATGCTGCCCACCGTGATGACTGCTGCTGCCATACTGGCTGCTGCTGTTCTGACTGGAACTGTGCTGGCTGCTGCTCCCATGCTGTCCACTGTGTTGGCCGCTGTGGTGACCACCATGCCCACTTCCATGCAGGCTGCTGTGTGTACTGCCCGGCTGGCTTCCCTGAACATATACAATAGGGGGTTTAGTTCAAGTGCCACACAGGGTGGCTAGTTGCATTAATCATGATGAATTCTGGCTTCTTGTTTTTTTCTTTATGCCCTCCTTAGACACAACTGCTTCTGCAGTCTTAAACTCACAATAAACAGAAAGGTTAAATCAGTTTGGACTGCTAAAGCACAATACAACAAAGGAAATTTTAGGCTTTCTCTATACTACATATTAATAGCAACTTAATATAATGAACTTGTAACCCAAAACATTGCGCAAGTTTGACACTTACGAAGCCATGAGAAATTAGGTGTGCCAGCAAGCAAGTATTCCTGGACAGCTGCGATTACAAATCCACAGCAGCTCTATTGCCATCACCCACGTCAGCACAACATACTTGTGGATGTACTGCTTGCAAATGAAGGTGATTGATCTTGAACTTAGTTTGCATGTTTTTGACACAGTAGTATTTCAATACAACGATGATTTTCGGTGGTCCCATAATATTCATTGTATAGAGATTACAGTAGTACCAGAACACAGGAAATGACAGAGGAGACACAAACACTTGTGTCTTTTTGACTGTCCCAAAGTGTCTCATGTTTTTCACCATGCTCCCACACCAACTGGGCCAGCAAACACTCAAACACCCAGCCAGTTAAAGGTGGGCACAATCACAGCTCAAAAGCTTCCACCAAAATCTTTTCACTACTGCTTCTGATGATGTGAGCATAGACATTATTGTGCCAGTTGAGCTAATTCACAATGCTGTTGCACTCAACTTGGCAACATGTCAGTCACGTTTCTTTCAGGAGTGTAATCAACCAACCAAACCACACTCTCTTTCCCTTACACATCTTTTGAAATTCAGTCACAGATCCCTGAGAAGAGCTCACCTCATCATGCAGCCTTGGCCTCTTGTCATGCTCCTTCTTGTCAGAGTCTTTGGTGCGATCACCAGATTTATCGGCACCTTCACTCTTCTTCTGTGCATGCCGGTACAGCCGAAATAGTGCCTTGGCATCCAATTCTGTGAACTTGGCCACAAATGACCACAGGTGGCTGTCACGACAAAAAGAGTACAGTAATGTCAACATCTTGCTTTCAAAGTGCAGTTAAAGATGGTAGGTCTTTGACGAAAGTGCACCGCACCATGTTCAGACCCAGCATCACCATGAAGGAACTTCACTAGTGCCACTTTGCAGTGGGAGTGTGTAGGTTCAAGAAATTTTTTTACTGGACATATTGACAAATGGAGCAAATACTACTGAATGCAAACATGGAAACAGGGTGCATGCCCAGTATGAGACAGTACGCAAGAAGCAATGACTTTAAAATTAAAATAAATTGTGGGGTTTAATGTCCCATTACAGTTTGCCTTTAATGCCTTTAACGTGCACCTAAATCTAAGTACATGAGCATTTTTGCATTTCACCTTCATCAAAATGCAGCTGCTACTGCCAGGAATTGAACCTATGACCTTGTGCTCAGCAGCAAAGTGCCACAGCCACTGAGCCACCACAGCAGGTAATGACTTCAGAACATCATGAGCACTATACTTGGTGATTACAAGCTCCACCCACAAAACTATACTGTATCTGCACTGTATGCTTTTAAACCCCAAAACATAGTTCCAGAGAGATGACTATATTAAAAGTAGCAGTTCACCTGCACCTTGACATCATAATTGACTGTCGCATCTGCAGACATTTTCTCTGCATTGGACTGCATTATTTACCGCTGCCTTTTTAGCCTGACACGGACTTATAAAGGATGTATAGTATATCGAGCATGGCTGTAGCATCCTCAAACACAATATGGCGAGGATTCACAATTTGAAATGTTGCGATGTTCACCACACAAAGTAAAGAATTCTTGCCTTGTCAGACTGCACTACAGACACGCTACCTTGCAGAGTGTCCAACAAAAAGAAACTGTACACTTACGAACGCCACTGCTTGGCCTTCTCTGGGTCTGAGTACTCATTGCAGCACTCGTTTATGTGTTCGCCAATCTTCAGCAGACAGAGTCGCGTGTGGTTTACTTGTTCATCATCATTCATTGAGGAGTCTGGTGTGTCCAGCTGTTTGAGTGCCCGCTTCACTGGTCGCATCTTCTCCTTGCACTAAAAACAGCAAATTATACCTTAACAGGTATCCTAGCACAGCAACACACCAGCTACAACAACCCGACCTCTATTAATACAGCAGAGCTTGCCAGCACAGTAGGGGGAAAAAAGAAGTGATCTATAGTCCTTGTAACCAAGCTGAAGCCTTCCTATTTTTTTCATCAGAATGTATCGATTGTGTCAGTGCAATACTCCATTCGTGAACACAACTTCTGTCAAATCACAATGTTCTCTAGAACTCATGGTGAGGGAAATACAACTTTCTATGTATCCATACCGTCAGATAGGCAAGACTTCTAAGACATCTAATAAACCTTTAACAGAGACTCACAACTGCATGGCCTGCTACTGGTTGCAGCAGTGAACCTTGAACACAGCCGCTTCACTACTTCATACCCTCTGTTCTAGCAATACACAACCCCCTCCCCCCACATTTCTTCAAAATCACTGCCTTTGCTACCCTTAAAACATCCAAAAAGTGCTACACTTAAACTGCAGCTATAATTTACAAATGGGTATATCCGAGCACCATAAAAAAATGAAACACTACCTTAACCATGAAAAATGCTTCGGCTGCGCACCCACTGATGTTTATAGTGTCTTCACTTAACATAATTCAGTGCACACTGGTCAATGCGAATACAGTAGACTTCCATTAATTTGACTCCAGTTAACCAAAATTACTGGCCAGAGCCCATGTGTTTCTATGGGGCCAAACCTTCGTTATTTCAATCCTGAATTTGGTCTTCATTGAATAATTCTAACCTGACCAGTCAGCACACACATGCCTGGCCCCTATAATGACTCTAACAGCGATCCCTTTATTGGTGGTGCCTATCTCAGTGGAGCTTAGGGGACACTGAATGTGTTAACACACATAATCTCCTATTGAAAATGGCTATTTGCAGCCTGCTCTACGAAGAGTTTCAAGCGATAACCGTGACTCACAATTTTCTGGCTACAGTATTTACCCAATTCTAACATGAGCTTACCCCCCCTCCCAAACAGGTACCTATTGATTAAAGCCTGCTTTTTACCACTCTTTGGCACAGATAATCTAAAAGGAACAGAGCGCCCATGCATAGCCAGCGCACAAGAAATACTTGTAATGTACTTGAAATAATGAAGTTTCTCCCGAACGAAGCCCTTCAAAACTAGTGAGACAAATAGAGGGGCAACAATGCACAGTTAATATAAAATAAAATGCTACCACATGAGGATTGAAATGAACAAGCCTTTGCATTTCTAATGCTCAACATTTATTACAACAGTATGATCTAGTGTTTGGTACGAAGCAGTAGGACTTGAGCATATTTAGAAACTAGCTATAAAGTGAGTGCACACCTTACTGTGAAGCAACTGCGTATTACACGTGCTGCGATTAGATTTTTCCCATTTCCTGCTAATTTTTTTTATTGACACTGGTGGTGTCTCTTTTTACTATCTAAATGGGCCACTAACCTCATTGAACAGCTGCAAGTCCAGGTCACCAGTGGCCTCAATGACTTGTGGTGCAGCGTTGGCAGTGTAATGCATTGCAGGCATCTCCTTCTTAACCTTGGGGGGCTTTGCACCCTCCACGCCACCTTCATGCTGTGGAAACAGGAAACAATTTATTGACACTGCCTGCTGCTGAGCCTTAGAGCTAATACTCCCCCCCCCCCTCCGATGTTCCATCATTGAAAGCCCACTCCTTTACACGTGGCACAAAAACACAGAGAATTGAGACACACATAGGTGCCACATCAATGCTGTGCTGATATCGACACTTGTATGCATCTCGTTCTCTGTATGCTGTCGGCTTCCTGCCATTGAAAAGATTCTACAATAAACTACACCAAGCAGCAAGTTCTTTTGACCCATTCCTATATTAAATGGGCCAAGTGCTAACAAGGACCACTAGGAGTATATTCAACGACCAACTCAAACCCAACGAGGAATGTAAATAAGTCTGAACTATCAAATGTCCGAAAAAACAAATGTATCCAAAACAGAACACTTTACTTATGTAACAAGTGGTCAATGCGTTGCTGCACGCACTTCTGCTTATGTGCAACCAAGTCCGCCTGTATTTCTGCAAGTTTTGTGTTGTTACTGTATGCTGATGCAACAACCTCAAGGAGCTAGAGTCAGGTCCGCGCATCAAGGCTCCAGAGTACATGGCACATCATCACTGTCAAGTCAGTCGCTCTTTGACTGAGGAAGAACTTGCTCAGTTATTTCATCATCGTTCAGTTCAGTACATGATGAAAATGCGCTGTCGATGTCAGTCTTCAAATGTAATGGCGTCAGAAATTGGCACACCGCAGCCTAGCACGTCATCAATGATGTCTGCATTTGAGCTCGTTGTGGTAGGCGGCAGTTCAGCCTCTTCAGTTGCAGAGTCGCGGACTGCAACTCGAGACGAGACTAATTCAAAGTCTGACTGCAAGGGCACCGTTGGTGCCATTCGGTGCAACCTGTCTGTAACTTCAGGAAAAAGACTTCTTGGAGCCAGCAGAATGCTGTCTAAACAAACAGAGAATGGCAGAATGCTGTACGGAACACAATCTCAATAAACACAACGGCGATAGTGGGCCATGTGCGAGGGGTGCCCAAATATGATGTGATGATTGCGATGTTGATGAGACCTTACAATTCAGACAAAGTCTCCAAGATAGGCATTTGCAGTTAAGTCTCTGAGGCATAGAGCAGTGACCAAAGCAAGGCCTCAGAGATCACCATCTAGAAAGTAATCTCCAAGACCATATACTTGGTGTCTCATCAAGATTGCCTGAGGAGATTATGGCAGCAAAGTCGGCGTATGCCACAGCCACAAACGGAGTCTGGATAATTGAATGTAGAGCTGGCGGCTGTCCAGAATATTGGTTGTCTTTGTACATTAAGTCTATGGAGCAATTTACAGTGCAGTGAAGCTGTCTGGATTATTGGTGTCCGATTTATCAGTCAGTGACTGTAATGTAGGTCAACACTCATAAGCAGCTTTCCAGACACAACTAGGGAGAATAAGTTAAGCTGGTGGGGTTTATTGCATTTCATGAACATAGAACACGTCACAATGCAGCCTCATCAAAATGCAGCTGCAAATCGAGCCCGCAACCTTGTGCTCAGCACCACAACACCATAACCACTGAGCCTTTGCAGCAGGTACGATTACGTGGAAATCTCTCAAATGAGGTGCTAGCGAGCTGAATTAGCAGACTGACCTTCTTTTTCCTTTTTTTGTCCTTGTCTTTGTCTTTCCCATCCTTGACCTTGTCCTTATCTTTTTCCTTCTTTTTCCGCTTTGCTTTCGGACCTCCACTGTCAGCAGCGAGCTTGGCATCAGGTGCGGACGCACTGGGGCTGCTGTTGAGGCCCTTAGCCACACCATCAATGATTGCTGACGCATTGTTTTGGTGAGTCTCATCTTCTGCCTTTATTTTGAATTTACGTGATTTGGAAGACTGAAATGAGAGGAAGAGAAAAAAATGAGCTATGCAGAAAAAATCACACATCAAGCACAATGCGATTATAGTCATCTCCACACATCTACTACTGGTAGCAGTGGGAAATGATGCCACTGCTTTTCCCAGAAGCAGGATGTACGCTAACAACCAAACATAGAGGGAATACTTAATTAGTATTCACAGGGTGTCTACCAAGCTGACATTTCCAAATTCCAAGAGTTTTCCAGGTTTTCCCTGAGTGCCCTTGCAAAATTGCCTGAGTGACAGAGAACCTTGTCTTACATCAAGACAGGCTGACACCATGTCGCCCGATGCTGTCACTCTCTAGTAAGCATGCTAAAAATTAAAAACAAAAAAACTTCATCCAGTTCGAAAAGTAAGGAGTAGCACATATTTTATTCAAAAAGAAATCAGAAGGGAGGGGTTAGTAAAATGCACAGCGAATAAGATACCGTTTAAAAAAATATGGTAATACTCACTGCAAATCAAGTCGGACGTTCTCAAATATGAATAAAAAGGAGATGCATACAGAAACAAATGTTTTTGAATATGATATATTTTTCATCCTTGATAGCAAGCTCATTGGTATGAGGCCCGAACTTTGTCACAAGTGAGACGCTCTCTTAACAGCTGGTGTGCCAACCTCAACTGTCCTGACATACTCTCAGCTCACGCACAACGCCCCAGTGTTGCGTTTCGCTGCTTTGAAGAGTTTATTTTGGTTTGTATGAGAGACACCTGCATGTCAGCGTCAGACAACACTGTTGAGCTCAAGCTCCTTGAAAGAAGCGGTGGCACGTTTCCTTTCCCGTTCATTCCTCAGTGTGCCGATTTTTTTCTGTTCTCGTCCTCCTTCCACTGCACGTTTGCCCCACAGACCATTTGAAGCATGCTATTCGTCAGTTGTACAGTCAACGCCCAAATTTTTGGAATCCCTAGGGGCCGCGGAAACATCCGTAAAATCGGGCAGTTAAAAAAAAATGAATGCATGCCTTTTACTGCCGTTAAGGGCTCAAATCACCACAGGAACATCCGAAAAGGCCTATCAGTACACTTATTGGGCATATCGGTGCTTGTACTGTGACAGGAGATGGCGGGTGGACGCGTGTATAATTAAGGAATAGATACCGTCTCCCGTGACGATTGCCCCTTCCCACGCTTGTTATGCTTCACTGCAAGACTTCGCGAATGTTTCACCGCGTAACATTTCAGTATTGAAGTGAAGCTGACTTTCAGGAACCAGCACTATGTAACGCGCTGTGGTTTCCGAGCTTCGAAGCCAATCGCGAGGACCACAAAGACAGAGTTGGTGCCATTGCTTATAGCAGCGAATTCTTTCAATGAAAAACACGGCGCAGAATGGCAAGAAGCTGTTAGGCCTAGCATTTACGGCGGCAGCAAGGTGATCAAAAAGGCAGCAGTGGTGGCTTTGATCAATGCCGTTTCAAACCTGCAGTCACAGCAAGATGTCGGGAAAATCGGATGGTAAAGGGATCTTGCGTCCGAAATTTCAGACATTCTTATACATTGACTCTATGGGGTAGGCAGTGGTGCCGCGGAGTCGTCCGAATTAACAGGCGTCCGGAAAGTCGGTCGTTGACTGTACACTGGCAACTCCTTCAGACGACGACATGGCGTCAAAAGACCTATTCGTTACGGTCCCTCTCTGTTATGCAAGCAAGTATTGCTGAGACTTTCATTCCCTTTCAAAAGAATTACAGCTAATTTTCCCTAATACAAGCACAAATTCTCTGAGTTTTTCCTAAGTATTTCCAGACTATTCAATATCCCTGAGATTTCCCAGTTTTCTTGGTTGGTAGACACCCTGTATTCAAGTAGCGGTAAAAGTCCACAGAATTAACTTGTTTCAATGTCAAGGTGATAGATTAGTTTAATTGTTATTTGTTAACAAAACATCATTTCATGCACTGAAGCACAGAAGTAACTGAAACGCCAATGCATTTCTAAGCAAGGTTCGGGAATTTATATCTCGAAACTGGTGTTGTCCTGAGAATTTGTTCCAAGTGGATCCGCCTTGTGAAGTCTACTGCTAGAATTTGTAAATTGCAGTATTGATCATAAGGTAATTAGCCAGAAAGCTAATTAGTGAATTCTTGTTAATTAGTCTATTTTGCATTCCAATTTTTTGTGCAAGTAGTGTCCGCCGTTTAGAGTAGACCGGCTCGTAGACTAGAATTGAGCTATTTGCCGCAGGCAACCTTTAAAAAATTTGGAAGTGTTCGCTGAAACACCCTATATATATATTAAAGCATTTTGATGCCAACAAAAAAAAATTATTTTTTCTTAATCCACTGAGAAATAGTAATTTTCCAATAGTAATGAAAGAGTTTCTTTAAATAGTGACTCTCTGTTCTCTCCAATGTAAGCACCTCCGCCCAACATGCACCGCAGTCACATCAACTACAATCTAATGCTATAAAAAAAAGAGCATTCACAACAAAGGATGCTATAAGCAGAACAACTGATACCAAGACAAGGAACAGGCCTCAAGGTATATGTGAATTTTCAAAATTCATTTCATTTTTGTTCACCAAGAAGTTGTAGATACCAAACTTACATCCCCTATTCACCCACTGGTTAAAGTCAATCGTATTAAACTCCAATTGGACCATGTTAAGAACACTCGAAACTCTGCCCATTCTTTTACATAGGGAGGAAAAAAGAATGCGCACTTCCCACTATGAACACGATATGTGAATATGTTCAATAAGGCACTTAGAACACGAATGTTAATGGTCGCACGAGAAGTCCTGACCTTATTAAATCGTGAATTTTGCGGCACCCATGCAACCACATTGACGTAAGGCTTGATAGAGTTGGTTGTCACTGACCAAAATCTAGCAACTCATAGTCAATGTCGGAGAGAAGGAATATGTGAAAACTATGGCCAACATGATAGTACACAAGCCAATTACGAATGTGCAAGTTTTGGTCATGCCAAACCACAGGATGGGGCTACTGAAGAATGGCAGCAGTGTCGGTAAAAACGTTCAAGACATACAACGAATCGCCATAGTCAAGTAGCAAAATGCCTCAGATCTGCTTTTTACTCACATTCTAGGCATTACACAGCACATCAGTCTTGCAAGACAGTACAGTGTCTGCTTGCAAGTAGACTCTCTCACAATTAGATATAGTAACAAATAATGGAATAATTGTGTGCTAAGTTTCATAAGAATTGCTTCATTTGAGCAAGGCTGAACTAATAGGTGCTAACAGTATACAACAATGAAAACAACTACACCTTATGTTATCTGCGTTTATATAGAAAACCCTGTTATTATGCACAGTCAGTATCGAATTTTTCGGAATCCCTAGGGACTGCAAAAGCTTACGAAAAATTGGGCAATCAGAAAAAAATGAATTCATGCCTTTAACTGTCCACAAGGGCTCAAATGCCACACCCATGTCTGAAATAAGTTTAAAGGCCGGCCAGAACAATTATTAGGTGTCTCGGCGCTTATGCTGTGACAAGAGATGAGTGTGAGTGTGTATAACTAAGGAACACATTTTATGTCCCCCGGCAGCGGCCCCTTCACACTCTCGGCATGCTTCATTGGGCAACAACGCTGTATTGCAGGGAAGCTGACTTTTGCGATCCAGTATTATACAATGTATTAGGCTCTTGAAGTGCATTGCGCGCTTCAATGCCATTAGCCAGTATGACAAACGTGCAGTTGGCACCATTGCAGACAGCGGTGAGTTATTTAAATGAAAAACACAGCACTAAACAGCAGGAAGCTTGATAGCCAACATTGAAGCAGCTAAGCTTAACGATAGTGCAAGACTACTACAACTTCCAGCAGATTGGCATGCGGGAGCGCTGCGGGAGGCTGTCAGATAATCAATATGGCAGCTGTGATGCTTCAATTAATGCCGTTTCGGACTTGCAGTCACAACAAAAAGTCTGGAGAATTGGACTTTTTAAGAGGTTTCATCTTATAAAATTTCATATGTCCTTATACAGTGACTCTATGGGGTATGTGGCGGTGCCGCGAAGGTGCCTGAATTTTCAGGCATGTCCGAAAAATCACTCATTGATTTTATCACTCATGTAAGGGTGGCAAATGACAGGGAAATACATCAGAAACGCCTGCCAAAATTCAGGCACTACTGAACTCACCATAGCAGTGTCACTGTCATTGCTGTCGTCATTGTCCACAATAGCTTTGCTGAGATGCATCTTTTCAGGACGGGCTTTTCGGTTTCGCTTTGGCTTTTCCTGTTGTAGAGTGCACATAAATAATGTCAAACAGCATACCCTATTTATTCGAATCTAGGCCGATAGTTTATCTTTTTTTTTTTTTTCAAATGATTATATTCTAAACTCTAGGGTCGGCTTAGATTCGAGGATTTTAAAAAAACGCGCCAGTTTTTCATTGAAACTGCTAAATATGGTGCATAGCTAGTGCCATCTAGAAAAGTCAGTATTGCAGCCGCTACTAGCCGTGCCAGTAGCCAACCGTACATAAGTGAGGTCGTCATTTTTACCTGTGTCGTGTTGGCCGTGTTGGTGTGCGGCGTGGTGTTATCGCGCCGGCACCAAGCCGGAGATGTCACTACAGTGCCGCTTTCAAGCAAAAAGTTGTGATAGCCGCAGAGGCATCGTCGAACCTTCAAGCTGGGCGGGACATCGGCGTCGACGAGAAAAACGTCCGGCGTTGGAGGAGACAACAACAGGAGCTTTTTGCGTGCGCCGCAACGAGGATGGCATTTAGCGGACCAAAGAAAGGCTGTCACCACGAAGTGGAGACAGTTTTGGCCGACTTTGTTCCGACGCAGAGAGCAGCTGCCCTTCTAGTGAAAACAGAAGTGCTCCAAGCAAAAGCTAGGTAACTTTCGAGGGAGTGAGGCCTAACGCCAAAGGATTTCAAAGCCAGCCGGGGCTGGCGTCAGAAATTCATAAAGCGCTTCGGTTTCAGCCTCCAACGTCACACTTCAATCACCCAGAAGCTGCCAAGCGATTTTGAAGAAAAGCTGATAGCTTTTCCGCGCTATGTGCTGTGAAAGAGAGAACCGGCAGGCTACAACCTTGGGAAAATCGGCAACGCTGACCACACGGCTGTTTATTTCGATATGCCAGTGGCATACACCGTGAATGAAAAGGATGCCAAGGAGGTGAAGGTGCGCTCTGCGGGCTACGAGAAGCAGCACGCAACTGTGATGCTGTGCTGCACAGCTGATGGACATAAACTCCCTCCTTATATGATATTTAAAAGGAAGACACTGCCTGCTCGAGAAACTTTCACAAGAAATGTCATTGCGCGGGCAAATGAGAACGGGTGGATGACAGGTGCGATGGTGGAAGAGTGGGTTAAGATTGTGTGGTGACTGCGTTCAGGAGCCCTTTTGACAAAGAACTCGCTCTTTGTCGTTGACTCTTACCGTGGGCACTTGACTGACAACGTGAAGGCTGCGCTCGCCCAAGCGAACACGGACCTCGCTGTCATACTGGGCGGCATGACGGGCCAGTTGCAGCCACTTGATGTCTGCATCAACAAACCTTTCAAGGATCGTCTGTGGAAATATTACACGGACTGGTTGACTGACGAAGGCAACGGGCCGCATCAAACGTGCATCGCTATCGCAGCTGGCAGGCTGGGTAGCTGCAGCGTGGGACGACATCCCAGGTACTTTGATCGTGCGCGCCTTTAAGAAGTGCAGCATATCTAATGCACTTGATGGTACCGAAGATAGTGCACTGTTTGAAGGTGACAGAGACAAGGAACACAGTGACGAGTCTAGCAGCGACAACAACGTTGAATGAGCTCTGCATGTTCAGATTCAATAAATGCTGTTTGCATTTTGTGAACGCTGTCCTCGCTTTTTTTTGTTCGGCCTAGACTCTAGGTAATATATGTTTTTTTGTTGGCTTCGGACTTTAGGGGGTCGGCCTAGATTTGCGTAAATACGGTACTCTAGTGCTATTAAATGGACATGTAATGAGCACTGAACAACTTCAATTCAACAGCTACGATGTGTGGCCTAAACCAATTAAGCATAAACTAACTATCAAGCATGTGTTGGTTAGCTAAGCAATGCGAGCAGTCATGCAAGGATTTGTTCCCAAGTAAACCAGCTGAATGGGTAAAATTGCACTTATGTTTGGAAATTATGTACAGATTTTTTAAAAAGACACCTGGTATAGACATGCATGGATGACATAAAAATTAGAACCCAGCAGAGCATAAGGATAATCGAGCATCGAAACTGTGTGCTGACAAAGCTGAACGTCTAACCAGCCCTGTGCCACAATGTGACGCCAAAGCAAGACATGGTGGAGAATAATGTTACTGTCTAGGCATATTGGTGTGCCATCAGAGCAGAAAATGCAGCATGTAGCTAACACTTGCAGCAAACCACTTTACCTCATATCAAGCGTGGTCAGGAGATTCAAAATAAACTTATGAGGCAGCACACTGTGCTTCTGATTTCTAGACAAAGGAGTAAACAGCACCAACTTAGACAAGGACAATAATGGGAAAGACATACAGGACGGGTGAGTCCTATGACCTGGGAACCAATGCTACATGGAACCATTTAAGTCCAGCAACACATATCATTAAATGGATTTCTTGAATTGTTTGTGCATGCAATGCACTACAATAACTGCTCTGAATAAGGATACTGCAAAGAGAATAGTGACATACCTTTCCCTCCTTCAGTGCCATCTGCCGAGCGTGCACCCTGCGCAACAGCTTTAGAAGATAGTCGGCACGGCTTTGCAGGTGTTTACACTGAGGCTTCAGCTCCTCACCGTCGGGCAGAATCTTCGTAGTGAGACCCAAGTTGGGATCCATCTTAATGGACTCCCAGCTGCCCATGCCATGCTCGTATATCCCTCTGCAATGACAGCAAGGCCAACACAGTCACTGGGGGTGCTAGCCTGCTTCTTTAACAAACCAATTCCTCTGACATCAAAAATATTGGCTATTACAATGCCAAAGCTCTGGATCCCGGGAAATACACAACATGTTTCACTAGTCACGTCTACTTTTGTCCATGTTTCGGTGTCAAACTTCGGTACTCCAAAAGCAGACAATAATGCTTTGCTATAAGCTTTTATTTGGTTTGACTTTATCCCTCACATGCCAGCAAATACTCCTGTGGAGGGAGGACGAATTGCTTTTGGCACAGTTATTGCTGTTTAGCACCTATGAAATTATCATTAATGATGAACAGCACTCTGAAAAGGCAGATCTCACCCAGCACATACAGGATCGTGTCGAGGTTAAACTATAGCAGTGATAGTTACAGGCAGCATGCTAAAGTGCCGCAGCATGCCAAAGGGGTCCTGAACCAGCCCTCAGGCTTGGCTTGGTGGGCTTGGCGCAGGGACACGAGGATGTCACCGTCCGGCTTGACCGCGGCGGCCGTGAGGAGAAGGAAAAACGGCGTTCGGTCTGAAATTTCAGGTCTTTTTGCGGCACGTAGTGATATAATACTTTGCAGACACAATCGTTAATGCACAATGTATGCTCTGCGCTTGTCAGCTCAAAATGACCAGACCCTGGTTAGACGCCTCGGCAGACTTCGCTTCGTATTGAGCTATTGATAGCACTTCAAGTTATCCAAGTTGGATGTGGCCACTCTCCATTGGTCAAGCTGGTGTAGGACAAAGCCATGTGCACGTGTGTGTAATTAAAGGAAACTTACCATGTCCCGTAACAATTGCCCCCTTCTACCTTTTGGTATGTTTCACCGTGCTACATTGCTGTATTGGGGTGAAGCTGACTTTCGGGAATCAGCGTTGCGCAACGCACTATGCTTTCTGCGCTTCGACGCCGTTTGCAAGGATTAGAAAGATCAAGTCGGCGCCATTGCTAACAGTGGCTAATTGTTTCAATGAAAAACACGACACTGAACAGCAAGAAGCTTGGTAACAAACGTCAAAGTAGCTAGGCCTAGTGTTGCTGCGGTGTGTGACCAGCGTATCTGCTGGTCGGAGGTGCTGCCGCGCGATTTGCCGTGCTGCTGAGAGCATTGTCAAGCACAGTATGTTCGAATTGACCATCGCAAATGCTCGTGCATTCGAATTACCGGGCGTTTACGCCCACTGGAATACGTATAACTTTGACGAAACCACAGCGTCAGTTCGAATTAAGCGAGTTCGAAGTAATGAGATGCAACTGTAGTATTATCAAAATTGGAAAGTAGAAGTATGAAGTAGGAAGAAACAATTGCAATGCACATCCAGATTTTTACACTGCAATATACTGCACAATGCACTGCAAAAATGCACTGCACTTTGCACTTCAAACTTTACAAAAATACACTTTACACTGCAAAAATGCAATACAGTCGAACCCACCTAAACAACATTCAAGTGGCATGAAAATTTTATTGTTATAACCAATAATTGTTATAACCAGGTTGCATGAAAAAAAATCAGATTAGGGTGATGGCAGAGCAGTTGTGAGAAAACTGTGATGGCGGGGAAGCCAGTGTCCCTCCCCAGCACCTTCCACCATCCGGCTGCTTTAACTCTGCTTCCTGCATGCTCCGATTGCGTGTAACAAGCCATGGCTGTAGGCGTTCGTGGCTGCTATAACAACTGCAAAGCACGTGCATGTGCTCTGCCGAGGCATTGCTTTGGTGGCCTTAAAAGAGGCCTTTTAAAAATGGGAAAAGGTTGCCGCGGCAGCCTATCAGCTTGAGAAATCCAGAAGAAATGCTGGAGCGAGAATGCCACAAGCATGGTACCATATATCTATCAGCTTTGCTTGCTTTACACAAAGTTTGCCGACATCCTTTTCCAAGGCATCCAGGTGATCCACATAGCGCAGCAGATGGACCCTCACGAAAATGAATCACTGGAGGGACTGAATCATATGCAGGGCCTCCTGCATGGACAGCGTTGCGGCAGCCTGCCCTATCGTGTTAATGCTTCCATTGTCGCCATCACTGTCACTATCCGATGCAAGCACATACGCGACAATCACCTTGTCGGATAGAAGCACTTTGTTTCCAAATCTATAGCAGTGCGCTTTCTTTTCACTGGCAACGTCGTGCATTGCCAATCATCAGTGGGGGGATCAGTCATCTTCCGCTTTGGCAGCAAGTCAAACGAGGCTGAGAAACCACGTGGCCACGAACAACTTCGATGCAAACAACAAAGATGAGCAAACAAATGAGAGGCTTGCGAAAAATCTGGGAGCAGCGCAGCGTTGCCAGCACAGTTGGCGTGGTCATTCGTGTTTCAGAGGGTGGCAGGGCGTATAGCTATGGGCACAGCCCATTCGTTTTTTGGAATAGTGGAAGGGCTACGGGAGAAAGGCGCACAAGGCTGGAGATGGAAATAGAGCTGGAAAATAAGCATGTGACAGCTGTTGGGTTAGCGGGCAATTGTGTAGCGGCTCGAATTTCTCTTTTTCTTTTTTCTTTTCAAGGATTTCTCATTTCATTACCTTTCGGCACAGACACCCAGCAAGCAAACGTCATCGTTAATAACTGATAATCCGGCATGGGGGCATTGGAGCAAGCGGGTTATTTCACCATAGAAAACATACAAAAGCTGATGGTGCAGCAGCTTCTCGTTGTTATAATCGATATATTGTTAAAACCGGTATTGTTATAAGTGGGTTCGACTGTACACGTTCCCACACCAGATATTTATAAGCAAGAGAAATATTGATTGCAGTTTTCAGAGATCAGTTTTCACTACTCCCGAGTTCACTGGAGGTGAAATTTAGACAGCTATAGGTGGCGTCTAATGATGACAAACTTCTAGCATTTGGCAGGAGTGTTTGGCATTAGCAGTATGGCAATGCATGAACTTTGAGATTGGAAGGCAGAATTCAAGATAGGGAAGTGTCAGTTTGGACACCATCCATTACAGTTACAGCAGATGATTTTTCAAGGGCGCAACACACCTGAGCAGAGCAGAATCTTCAGCCACAGACCAAGGAGTGTCGAAATGGGCATCCTTGGTTGGCAGGTCTAATGTCCAGTGCCTTCGCTCTTCCGCACTGACAGGCAGCACAGCATCCAGTACACTGAGCTCTTGATAGCTGGCCAGCACCGACTTGGCATTCACCGACACACCAGACAACTTGAAAGTTGTGCGCTGATGTCTCCGCCGCCCCGGTGCACCTCCATTGTTGGCATCTGGGGTGTCAGTGTTTGCAGCAGATGCCTGGTTCTCTTTCATGGCCTGCTCACAGCCAGTGTGCAACATGGTCGCCAACCGCTTAAGGTCAGCCAGTGGCTTCTCTTGCAGCTCAGCATCCAGCGCAACTGCATCGAGTCTAAAACGAGAGTGACAGTAGTACATTGTTAAGCAGGAATACCTGATAATGAAGTTGCAGTTACTGATTGAAACTGCAATAATACCGGTGAAACCGGCAAGGCTGCAAGAAGAATCAATGAGCACCAAATGAATGTCTCCCAAGAACAAGAAAGCATCAAAGGCCCCTGCCAGGTATGTCGATACTCATGGTCGCTGCATCAACTGGGACAACAGTGTTAACAGCCAAGAAAAAGAAACCGGTGACCTGGCTTTTGTTGGAACATTTACTAATCCGAACAACAGCTGAAACTATCAACAGAACAGATGAGAACCTAACTCCTATCTACTCCCACTCACTTTATCATATCTCGGCATAAAACAGCTATGTTTGGACAAACAGCTATGGTCTGCTTTAGTGTGACAAGGAGCCTGTGCAGACTCTGAAATGTCACTGCGTTTTTTTTTTTCTTTTCCCACTTTAACTTGGTCACCAACCACAACTTTATCATCAGGTTAACTGACCAGATGAATTTTCATCGAACTCTTGGCTACAGGAATACGTGATACAAGGTGTGCCCTTCGGCAGAACGAGCTGGTGCTCGTGCTTGCACAGGGTTTCTACAGGCTTCAAAGGCAAAAATTCAGGAGTTTTCAAGTACTTTCAAGAACCGGAAAATACCTTTTGAAGTAATAATAATATTTGGGGTTTTACGTGCCAAAACCACTTTCTGATTATGAGGCACGCCGTAGTGGAGGACTCCGGAAATTTTGAACACCTGGGGTTCTTTAACGTGCGCCTAAATCTAAGCACACGGGTGTTTTCGCATTTCGCCTACCTTTTGAAGGACCCCATCGAATGTTTTATCTGGGATTATTTATAATAGAACCACTTTTTCAGCACAATGCAAAAGTTATTTACTGCACAATACCTAAGGATATCTTTATTACGTTATCCCTAAGAACATTATTGTTGCACAATACTCAAATAGGTGCTAGTGAGTTCACGAAAGCTCCACCAGCTTTCCCCCTATTTCTTGGTTGATGTTTAGGAGTTCTTTCTTCCTTGTTTTCGCTGTTTTTCTCAGGCTGTTTGATTTGACAATTTAGCTAATGTTGTCTGTCTCTTCTGCTTTGTCAGCAAAGGTATCAGCTGAAAACATTAGATCAGCAACTGTTGACTAAGTCTTTGCCTTCTTTCTTCTCATGTCATCACAATCTCCACCTCGACAATGTGTCTTCGACTGCCTTGCTTCTTTAAGCTGCTCCTTTCTCTGCGATTCCAGATATGCTTCATAGCGGTGCCTTGCCGCTGACACCGAGGTTCTCAACTCCTTTGTTATGGGAACGTTCAGGATACTGCCTACCATGATGACAGCGTCACATATCGTCACATATAATCCGCTACGAGATGTAGGACGCGTCTTTAAGGTTCTCCACAGAGACTTGGCGGTTCACACTGAACCCCCTCTCCATAGTAACCTGGCCACGGCTAAGGATAAGAAGGCGGACCACCTTCCATATCTCGGTGTAGGACGAATTGAACTTGAGCAGTTCCAAGAAAAATTCGTCCAATCTGTCTGCACTCTTACCGAACAGTCTCAGCTTGTGTTTCTCTTCTTGCAGCAGCCCAGCGTATTCGGCAAGAACAGAGTCTCGCTGGTGACTATGCAACCTTGTTGCAATGATAAGGGTATCCAGAATTTTCTTGATACTTGCTAGGCATTCCTCTGGCTTGGCGCACATCTGCCATGGGTCCAGTGAGGAGAGGCCTCTAGTGAAGGAGAACCTCAGCGGGCTCTTCTCAAGGATCTTCATTGTCACACTGACCGAAAGCTTCTTGCACTGCATCTTAAAAGCAAAGGAATCTTTCGGGCCGACCCTAGAGTTCTTGAGAATTTGTTCCGCTGCATGACTGATACCCACCTTTTCAAGTGCACAGTGGTTGCTTGGGCATTCAATGTTGATTTTCAACGGGCATGTGCTCCCATCCCAGTCAATGCAGACAGAAGTGAAAACTTCACAAACATTGTGATCAGCATTTTGACAATGGTTTCGAGGTTCTTTGTTAGAAAGAACGCTAGTGGCTTGTCTGCTTGGTATTCAGTCAGTAAAGGCTTCCCAATCTTTGCAATTCCAAGAGCAAAGCTCAGTTTTGCTGGAACCAATGGGTCAGTGCAGAAGTTGCACAAGTGCAGGAATGAAGCACATTTCGGCAGGTTCACTTCCTTTCTTTGTTTTTGCAGACTCAATGCATTTTTTAATATTAGACCATAAGAAAAGGCTCACTCAATCACAGGGTCATTTTCTACCCAGCGATGGGACACGTTATCTGGCTGGTCACTGCTGAGAAGTCTTCGCATCTCGCAGGGGAGTCTTTAAACAGTGTGCTCAGGCCTGACAGTAGTGTGTCCAATCCGTAAGTGTTCGCATTCACACCTGCCCTGCAGCCATTGTGCACAATGTGCAGGCTACAAGTGCCCAAATCCACACACTGCACCTGATAGTTTTTTTGCAGATGCTTCTGCAGACCTCTGAAAAATTTCGAGTTGACATTAGGTCCATCCATAGAAACTTGCAGGGCCATCTATAGGGGTAACGGCTTCAGTGCGTTCAATAGTTTCTCTTGAATGTCATCAGCCATTGCATGGCCCGCAAAAATGGACATGGAGCATCTTGTTGCAACTGTTTGTGATGCGTCCCAGTACCGGAGGTGAATATCCATTTGCTTTTGATGTAAGTAATCATTGGCGGACTCACCAAACAGGATGAAGTAACAGTTGCATTTCTCAATCTCCTGTTACATGGGCGAAAGAAAAAATGGCCCGACCATGGCACACCATGTAAGCGCAATTCTTTTCCCCCACAAGAGAAGGCCTTCGCAACTTCTTTATCTAGGAACATTTTTTCGAAGAGGTCATTTGTGTGGGATGACAAACTGTGGGAATAGTGAGATGTTACCACCTTTAGTGTCCACAAAATCTCTGCATCCATCACCAACTCGTGCACCTTGCACGCGGCATTCAAGTCTGGTGACTGTGCAGGGACTGCATGGACGGGTTGGACACTCGCGCACGACACCACGTAACTCTTTAGGAGCTACCACCTGCTGTCTTTATATTGCCATTGTGCTTCGCACTCTGCTGATGACTTTTTAATGCAGACTCAACCATTGATGAAATATCAAACGTTTTTGCGCATGGTCATCATTTCACGTGATTCGTGCTTGTTGGGTCTACCACAACATACGTCTTTGAGTGAGTTCTTGCTCAGCCACGACTGCTGAAAGGTGCACTTCTTGGGCATGTTGGCTCGTGCTTAAAGAATATTCGCTAAACTTGTTGCAACTTTGCGCAATACACTGAAACTTGCTTGTTACAATTAAAACTTTTACATCAGTCAAAACATAAGATGCATGATAAAAATTTTAAATTCTTGCGAAAATACAGAGACTTTTATTATTACTGCAAAAATCAAGGGTTTTTCAAGCATCGCTAAAATATTCCAGGCCTCGCAAGGCCTTGGAAATAACACTTCTAAATTAAAGGGTTTTCAAGTTTTCAAGGACCTGTGTGAACCCTGTTGCATGAAGCCTTAAGCGAATACATGCAGGCTAGGATACAAACTGGGCAGCACTAGTCCCACTGAAGGTGTGATGCAGCAATGCAGCCACTGCAGTCAGTTTTGCAGCAAATTATAGGTAGTCATGCCCACACAAGTTAGTTATTAGTACAGACTGTGTAGCGAGTTACGAATAAGGACATGAAAGAAACAAATTATACACACATGGCATACACCAGTGTGGGAGATTTACTAGCATTAAATTATATTTCGGTACATCAGAAAAATAAAGAAGGCCATGACATTAGCTTTTCTATGCCACATCCTCACAAGTGCAAAAAAGTATGAATGTCAAAAGAACAAAGAGAACAACAGCACTGGAAAACAAGAATACATTAGCACTTGATTGTAGCCCGCCTCAACAAGGTGCTGGCTGAATGGCTGCAGATCACAGCCT